>NC_092411.1:129009697-129312197 GCF_040894005.1 Engystomops pustulosus | reverse complement strand
TTATCTACATTAAACCTCATCAACTATTTCTCTGCCCACTCCTCAAGCTTCCACAAATCTCTCTGTAATGCTAAACTATCGACCTCAGTATTTATTACTTTACACAGCTTAGTATGATATGCAAATATTGAAACTTGACTGTGTAAACCCACTACAAGGTCATTAATAAAAATAAAAAAGAAGTGGCCCCAATACTGACCCCTGTGGCACTCCACTGGTAATATATGTTCTTAATATTACATAATAATATACAATCAATGTACAGGGCGGTCCCACAAAATTTTCCCAGTCAGGGGCCCCAAAATTCCTACTGGTGGCCCTGACCTACAGGGCCATGCATTTGACTATATTTGGTCTAGTAGATATAGTTCCGAGACTGATTGATGAAAGCTCTCTTGTAAAACCATCTAGCTTATCTAGCTATTATTCTCTCTCTGCTTGCTTCACTGCTCTTCTGGCCCTGGGTGAAGTGCTTATGTCTTTGTTTGTACAATGTGCTAGACTTTTAAGTATCTAAAAACCTTGTATTCTGCTCCTAGGAATAGCATCTCCCACTGGAATCTGGCTTTGCAATGGTTCCTTGTTCTGGAAACAATGTTGCCATTTCGTTAGGTGATTTTGTATTTGTTGACTACCTTAACTTATGCTTGTGTGCTTTACTTTGATTTGTGATCTGACCATGTCTATTTCTGTTTCAGCCTTATTCCTTGTTTACTGTGTCTGCCGGGATTTACCCTGTGTGTTGTTTTGTAGATGTTCTTTGCCTGCTCTCTTGCTATGTCCCCTCGGGGCTATCGATTATTGTATTAAATTATGGTTTCCTCTTTCCCGGAGGAAATCACATGTAATTAACACCTATCTATCAGGCAAATGCATTAATAGAAAATTGTATATAATACTTTCCTCCCATGTCCCATGAATAGAAATGTTGATGGATACAGAGTTTGTAACTCCAAGTCTCATTTTTTTGCCAGGTGTCTAAAATGGCTGCTTAAGAATATGGCAAAATGATACTTCAAAGAAAACCTGGTCGTAAATCAAATATTTCTATTTTTGGTCAACCAATCTCTGATCAGCATCCTCTGATAGTCCTGGGGTCTCAAACACCAAGGATTTCAAAGTTGTGTATCTAAGAAAATATAATTGTGTTTGATATTGTCGGATTTGTTAATTCATACTGGGAAGGGTGCTGGGTGAATCTTCTCCATGGAACCATGGAACAACATATGAAATATGTCCTATGTTGCATTAGGAGATGCAACAAGATTTTTAGGACTGTCCATGGTTTTCATTGGTTATCTTCCAAGGATTTCTATGCCAATCCAATTCGTAAGAGGTCTTTATTTTTTTTATTTCATCTCTTTTTACTTCACTGTTTTTGCATTTATGTATGTTTCCCCATTTCTGTAACTAACAACCATTGTGCCTTTTTTGCATATTAAATTGGCATTTAATAAGTTTTTCCTTGTGCTCTAAATGTTCCCATACCTCTATAGAGGCGAATTACCACTAAGCTGTGTTACCTTGTGATTGTCTGTGTGCTAGCAGTAGCTATAAGCAGTTTGTGTGTGCAAGGGGAGGAATTAGTGTAAAGGAATTACACTAGGAATTAGTGTAAAGATGCCATTTTGGATAAGTGGTGGAGCTTAAGGGCTAGCAAGGTTCTATAACGTACGTGATTGGACCCAAGAGTGGGGGTTCATGACAGCTAGTGTTTACTGTTTAGATCTGGTTTGTTTTAACAACTTCTCCAAAATTAAGTTATTAGATGGTCCCTTGATGATCTCAGGAAATCAAGGAGATCATTTGGATAATGCTCTTAGTTCAAGTAGCATGGCTGACAAATCTGGTGTTGTATAGGACTAACTAGTCTAGCTTTATTTCTCCTATTACTTGGCTTAGTTTAAACCAGTAACCAGTGCCAACATTCTGGTAATTTGCTTTTTTTTTAGGGGAACACCCTTTTCCTGCAAGGCAAAGCCAATCTTATTAGTTGTAAAATAGTCTTAAACCCTTGAAAAATGTGGGAGCTAGGCATTTAACATTGATTTAGAACAAATTATAACAGCGTCATTGTGTCCACACCCGCTGTACATTTTATCTCTGAACTGAACGTAAGGCATTGCAGTTTTGTATAGTTCCAGCCTCAACACACAACAAATTATGTTCTGAAATATTATCAAGGAATTAAAAGAAAGAATAATAATGTGAGTTTTAGTTAGAGAGTTGTCTGCAGTTCAGGAGATATACCATAAATGTGCACCATGTTTCCTAGGCTGAACATTTTTATATATTTCCCAATCCTAGGTGACAAAGGCCAGTCTCTAATAGTGAATGTTAATGTCCAGAAGACCGAGAAAGAGCAGAAACTCTGTTTTTCTTTGCAGGA
The DNA here is from genome assembly GCF_040894005.1 of Engystomops pustulosus. NCBI lineage: Eukaryota > Metazoa > Chordata > Amphibia > Anura > Leptodactylidae > Engystomops > Engystomops pustulosus. Next base: position 129,309,808 of record NC_092411.1, on the reverse strand, counting down.
TGATACATGAGAACAAAGTCAAAGCAAGAAAAGAAGAGAACCCAGAGAAAGCCAGAATGGGTGTTTTATTATAACTCAACTTATCCTGCTGTATTAGCTTTATTTTATTAAAATTAAGATGATTCTTTGTGTATTGAGTATTATAGTTTGAACTTGGAGAAGTCAAGGAGGACTGGCTCTCTTGACTAAACTAGACCTTTGGGGGATTTATAATCTAATCCAGTGACTATGTCCTATGTCATTCACCAGCTGTGTTGCAGAAATGTGTTAATTATGTTTCCTTAATATAAGCAGACATCGCCCCAGACATGTCTGCAAAGAAAACTGATATACTATTCTTCTTGAGAGTTATTTTAATATCCTAATGCTGGGATTTCTAGATAATTTTAAAAGTTAAGGATACTTAATTATTGCACAAATAATGATGAAATTGATTGAAAATTTCTTGACAACCCCTTGACAAAGTTTTAATTAAAGCACAACTGCAAAGTATAAAAGCTTTTGACTAATTCTGCTCTAAGCAAAAATAAGCAATTTTCTAATTTACTCTAATTAGCTATCTTCAGGGTTTTAGCTGGTAGTAGAGGCTTTACCATGTCCCCTCCGGCTACTTTTGTCATGCTTTTTGGTAACCTTGGGAAACCGTACACGACTGCTAAAGAAAACAGGAGGCTTGTTGGGAGGGGCAATAGAAGAGGAGTGCAAGAAAACAGAACATGGAGTGACGTCACAAGCAAGTGACTTATCACATGCTTCAGGTCATTCAATTACAAACATGCTGTCCTAATTCATGTGAATGCCCTCAGTGCTCTGGCCTCACTGCCCTTAGCTGATGTAACAACAAGGAAGTCCTGCCCACTTCAGGAAAAGCTGAATATGATTTATAAGAATGGCTGCTAGATTAGGCTGTATACAAGCCTAGGAAGTAGCCAGAAGCATGATACAGGTATCAATGGAATTGTTGTCAAAAGCTCTCCCCAGCTCTCTCTAGCTGTTCTAAAACTAACAGTACTGTTACAGTTATGCTTTAAATTAGTTATTTGGAATACAGTGATTTAGAAAACGATTACAAACTATTGTTACAGCACTGAAACCCTTCAACCTGGGTGTATAGGAAATCTACAAAAAGTAGGAGGTGCGCTGCAAGAAAATGTCCAAGTGCCAAATGGACTAAAAACAAGGATATTCACTTATTAGTGCTCAGCCATTTATTTATTTATTGTTGACTAAAAAACTATCTTTTTGATGTTCAATCTGAGTTTATTGAATTTTTTCACATATTAGAATAAAAATAAGAAACATGAAAATGATCATGTAGGAATTATCACAATAAGAAAAGCAAAATAAACTACAAAACAGAGCAAGTAGACAATCAAGAGCCACATAAGATCCAGTCGAGTAGTATAAGAAGTCCTTCCAAACATGGAAGAAAAAGGAAAGTGTAATGAGTACACAGGACTCAGGGATGGCAGTGCACCCTAAAACTCCAGCCCCCTAACATCCCTCCCTGCTTGCCTCCAGGTATCCTGGGTGATACTAGACAACTACAAAGACTGTATGCCAAAATGGGACACGGAGACAGACAAACCAACAAACACAATAAGGGGTAGTCAACAATCTGGGTCAAAATGGAGATGGCATATAAAGAACCAAATTGTATACACAAAAGTATAATCAAAAAAACAATAGCAAAGAATCAGAAAACATGAAGTACAGAAATGGTGAATAATAGCACAGACAATAGAAGTAGAGAACATAATGGTCAAGTGACAAAGCATAGAAAATGTAACAGTTAGTGAGCAACCCTGCTCCAGGTGAAAGTGCCAAGCCTCTGACAATTAGAGTAAGTAAACCCCTGCAGGTCCAGAACCAAACTGCAGAGAGCGGGGCATTGCAGGCTCAATCAGCAATAGAACTCAATACAGAGAGATCAGCAAATTGTCAAAGAAAGATTTGTAAAATAAATTTTAAAATTTAGGATAATATTTTAATATTTAACTGTAGCAGCTTTAAAGGCTGCTACAGTTTGCAAGGAGCCCTCCTTCCCACTGTATGTTGAATCATTCTCTCTTGCCGAGAGATTATAGCAGGTAGATGAGAAGGTGCTGAGGGAGCAAGGGGAGGGTGAGACAGTGGATCAGCCTATGTAGCTACATGCATGAGGGGCTCTAGTAATGATAACTAGAGCTTTTCTGGCTCACTAGCATCATTTTAAAAGTTGACTCCAGAAGGAAAGATGCCATTATTAACAAATATAAGAAGATTACCACTGTCACAGTGCCTGAATCTATGAGTTAGTGTTACTAGTTTATCATGCTGGATATGATGGTACATTTCCTTTAAATAGGGATTATGTCTGTATTTGGTAAATACAAATCAACATGTTGTAGTTGGTTATCTGAGGATGTATTTACCTAATTTTAAGGACAAGATTTCTTTTTATTATGTCCTGGTATACAAAATAATGAACCTTTTCTTTATTCATTACTGCATGTACAGTCAAAACGAGCATTTTAAATTAAAACTCATCTTACAAAAAGCCTTCATATACCTCCATCTGTGGATGCGTAAAAAAGGCTTAGTCTATAAGGGGTTATTACAATTCACGATTTGAATATTGAAAATATTGTAAATATTATTTGAAGAAAAAGATCTTTCTTGCTTTTTAATTTAATCAAGTGGAGGCTGATAAACAGATTCAGGGGCATTTCCTTTCTGGCCATGATTGCAGAGATAATCCTCTTCACTATCAGAAAGGAGGTGCTGGTGTTTTATGGAAATCTTCTCTGAGGCTGCAGCCAGTGTCAGAGAAGCTGCTGTGTACATTAACACTGTGTTCTCACAATGCTGATCTATGAGATGCTGCAGTCACCACAATAGCAACATAGCTAAAACTATTTTATTTTCTATCAAAATAGCTTCAGTAAGGTTTTGAGGAATGAGATAGGGTTTTAGATGGGAGCATTTTGTAGTACATCCAATCTTTTGACATTTATTTTTTTTGTGAGAGAAGATACACAAAAATTAGCAATTGTGGCATAGTGTTATTATTTATTTTCCATTTTTATGTATTTCTTATTCATTTTATTTATTATAAATCAGACAGTAGTTCACAGACCTGGGGGCCTTTGTCAGGCAACCCCAAAGAAGCTAGTGACTGCTTTACAGTTGGCCATGGAGGTGACAGAGGGAACATAGACAACATTATCTAGGGGGTTAAATTGCCCTAAACAGAGGGGAAACGGGGCATTTTTTGTGTTCACGGCAGAAGTAGCAGTTCCTGCAGTTGAGTGTGCAGGTACAGTGATAGTAGCCATGCCATCTGCAGGCTGAGAATGTTTGTCCTGTTGTATTACCTTCCTGTAAATCAGGACAGGCATGCTTGCTCTCCATCCTTAACCTGTGAAAAATGCTTTGATCTGTATAATGTGAAAAGGGATGATAATGAATTCTGTAATCTTTCTACAAAAAAATTTCGTTAAAGTGTGGCAACTTCTTAAACACACATAGAAAGCATAGCATGCTTCTCCACATAGAAAAATGTCTAATTATATCACAGATCTGCTACAACATAAGCAGAATTGTCAACACAGCACAAACACAGGGTTGACAAGATATTGGTCCTGCCAGAGGCAGAACTAAACTAATATATATTGCAGCTGTTGTTAAGACCCAGCTGAGTACTTTCTCTCACTAATTATAAAGAATGGATAAGGCTGAGTCAAAACAACAAAACATGGGCACAGTTAATAGAACATTCTATATCAATTATTGCATGGAACACAAACCATACATTTGTGTATGGAAATATATGTCATACACACTGTTTATCAGGGAGTCATAAGAGTTATGAATGAACAATGTACATTGCACATTGTATTATACAGTATATAAAGAATAAAGAACACAAAGTTCCTATTATTATTATTATTATTATCATGGTGACTCAAAAATGGTCTTGACTCCTTGTAAACTCACATGTGGTAAGGACTGCTCAATGTATTAACACTAGAGATGGGCAAATCGATTCTAACGAATCGGAATTTGGTTAGAATTTCAGGAAAACTTTGATTCACCACGAATCCGAAGTTTACGCTGATTCGTGGGAAAAAAGTTTTTTTCCCCTCCTTTATTACCAAAATGGCTGCGAGCACAACGTGTAACATGGGGCAGAGAACTCTGGGAAGTAGAAAGGAACACCCTCGATCGCATGTGCAGACCTATAAGCCTATCAGCGACAGGCTTATGTGATGTCATACAGCCCTATAAAAACAGGAAGCCATTTTCAATCTCGGCACTTCACACTGCATGTAGTGTGTCTCCAGCGTCTTGATGTTTTTACTGTAGTGCTGTAGCGAATTCTGCCCCAATCCCAGGATGTCCGTTTTGGGGGATCTGTATACCCCAAATAGCAGTTCTATTTAGTTGCTGAAGTGAACAGGAAGAAATCTGTGTAAAATCCACATACTTTCTGAAGTGATTTCTGCTTCAATCTCAGGGTGTCCATTTTGGGGGATCTGTATATCCCAAATAGCAGTTATTTTTTGTTACGGAACTGAATAGGAAGAAATCTGTAAATTCCACATACTTTCTGTAGTGATTGAAGGATCAGTGGATCCTCAGGACCACAGCGGGAGGCGGTACTAGCTGACACCTGGAACCAGAGTCTAAGTGGCACCTGGTCTTTACCAGAGCCCGCCGCAAAGGGGGATGGACTTACTATGGCAGGGTACCACCAGGTTGTTCCACAGGTGCGACTAGTCCGCGGTGGCAGACGAGGTCGAGGTACCTTAATGGAAGACAGTCTCGTGTTTGGGTCCAGGCACAGGGTCAGGGCAGGAGCCAAAGATGCAGGGTCAAGAGCAATCTGGGGTCAGCAACGTGAGGTCCAGGCAGATTGGAATGGGAACACAGGCACACGGGACACAGGAACACAGCAACATGGAGGAACATGGCAACAAAGGACTCAGGAGCAGGAACACACAGGAACGCGGAATACACAGGAACGCAGTAATACACAGAAACGCAGGAATACACAGGAACACAGCTTTTTCTAAGGCACAAAGATCCGGCAGGGTTTGCAGGAAGAGGCAAGGTTAAATAGATTACCTGAAAATGGGCAGTGCCAATTAGTGGCGCGCTGGCCCTTTAACTCTCTTAAAGGCGGCACGTGAGCCCTAGGAGTCAGGAACGCACGTGCACGGCCAAAGAGGGCAGAGCAGGAACCAGGACCCGTGAGTTGCGCATGCGACACGCTGGCGGTGAGTGCGGGGCACATGTGACCCCACGATATGGGTCGCGGGACCACTCATTTTATAGTATGTTACGGTGCACAATATGAACATGTAAATGGATGGCCATATTGCTATTGTAATAACTGGGGGGGCCTGTATGCTACACATAGGGGCTTACTTACTAAGGGTCCGCCGACGCACTTTCGTCGTACATTCCGCCATTTTTTGGTTTGCACGGCTGTGACAGGTATTTAACAGGGGATTGTGTCGCATGCGATCAAATTGTGGCACAGCTGCGCTGGCTTTCACACAACAGAAATCGGGGGCGGGCCGTCGGACAATCCAACTGATTCGGACTGAGCGTGGGATTTAACTTTCAAATTGTGTCGCAAGATCAAGCACTTACATACACCAAGAAGAAGAGGGTTAACTCCGTCGGACCTGAGCGAGGAAGCCAGACATGCAGGATATCGGGCGCATCTTAGTGAATTGCGGCAGAGTGCATGATCGTTGGACAATGCACTTTCGTTGAACTCCTCGGACCAGGTAAGTAAATGTGCCCCATATTTGTTAACATAATTTTTATTTTGGTATGTTGTACTGCACATGACCAAATATTTTTGGGGTGTGGAACAAATCCTCTGCGTTTCAATTATTTCCTATAGGAAAACTTATTTTGATATGTGAGCGATTTGGATTACGAGCACAGATTCCTTTTATAATCCAAGGTATTTGGTCATTGTGGAAAAAATTGTCTGGGTTTCCTATGGGAAAACTTGCTTTTATATACAAGTGATTTGGATTACAATACTCATATGAATTGTGTTCATTATCCAATGTTGCATAGTACTTATAATTTGGTAAAGAGTACTCACCATGTCAGACATGTCAGACCCTTGACCTTGACCCTGAACAGATATAAAAACAAAAAAAACATTAAGATGTTCCCAATCTATCAAAATATAAAATCAGTTATTCCCGTCGGTAAATCCTCAACAGAAAAGACCGCCCAAATGTCTAAAACACCATTTTTTTGCAACAAATAAAAAATGTAATAAAAAGAGATCAATAGGTCATACATTCCCCAAATGTACATCCTGAAAATAATGGTACCTTACAAGGGCCATAACCCATAGCATGAAAACATTATTAGCATCATTTGGAGTGCACAGCACCAGCTGTAAAGCAGAGCCCACAGGAAAATGGCGTAGACATTTTTTTTGTCAATTTAACCACATTTGAAATCTGTTCCTGATTCCCAGTACACGTAATGGAATATTTAATACCGTGACTAGTAAGTACAATTTGTTAAGCAAAAACATAAGCCCGTATACAGCCGTGTACAAGTAAAAATAAAAAAGTAATGGATTTTTAAAAGAAAGGAACAAAAAATGGAAACGCAAAAATGAAAAAAATTGCATTGTTAGGAAGAGCTTAATAAAAACCTACCATCAAGAATATAATATTAAGGTAGATCTAATGGTGGGTTCCTAGTATATTTTTAAGCCCTAAACTATCTTTCTTTAGCTCTATAATACTTTATAACCTTACCTACACGTTATCTAACTAATATCCTAGCAGAGGCCACTGGGGCCCCAGTTGTCCTTTGCTGTCCCTTCTACCTAGTCTTCCTAGTCACATTTTTGTCTATCAGCTGACTTCTTCGGTTACTGCACATGTGCATTAGCTCAGGCTCGAATGCCAGGCATGTGCATATTGTTACTTCTGACAGAAGTACGACAGCATAGGCTACTGGGGCATTGAGCAGTATAGTAAAAATGAAGGTAGATTTGCTTTCTTTTTTAAATATATCACACAGAAACAAAATATAATCAACAGAATTTGTACAACTCTAAATTTTTCCATTAAAAGCTACAAATAAATCTAGAGAAAACAAGACCCAATATAGCTATGAATATAGTCAAAGTAGTAAGGGGTTAATGTACAATTTCCCAAAACTAATGCACACCATGTCTAAAAACTATTCATGTTTGAAATATAGCATGCATGCAGATCTTCAAATATATGATATTCATAGTCGAAAAGACTGTGGTTGATTATCCACAGTCTTTCAGCTCCATTCAATTGTAAGGGAGTTTTGAAAATTGAAAAGCACAGCAGTTGGCTATCCTCAACACTACCAGACAGGGTTAGACTGGCCCGGTGGAGGACCAGAGGATCGGCACCTGGCTCTGTGGTAGGGGCCTCTGACCCTATAGGATGCCCCTGCCAGTTCTAGTATGGCACAGGCCACTTGTGCACCGTTGCTGTACCAAATGTATCAATGGCATTGTCATCCGTAAGAATTTTCTGTATTTTCATGACTATAAAAATTGTAGATTCACACTGAAGGCAACTATAAATTAACACATGTGAAATTATATACTTAACAAAAGTGTGAAACAATGGAAAATATGTCTTATATTTTAGGTTCTTCAAAGTAGCCACCTTTTGCTATGATTACTGCTTTGCACGCTCTTAGCATTCTCTTAATGAGGTTGAAGAGGGAGTCACCTAAAATGGTCTTCCAACAAAAGTTCCCAGAGATGCTTAGCATTTATTGGCCCTTTTGCCTTCACTCTGCGGTCCAGCTTACCCCAAATCATCTCAATTGTGTTCAGGTCTGGTGACTGGTGCCATAGCACCCCATCACTCTACTGCTTGGTCAAATAGCTCTTACACAGCCTGGAGGTGTGTTTGGGGTCATTGTCCTGTTGAAAAATTAAATGAAGGTCCAACTAAACGCAAACCGGATGCAATTGCAGACATGTGCTGCTGGGAGCTGAAGACATCATGATTGGTGGAAAATTCTGCAGCCATAAGTCATGATAGGGAGAAGTAATCAGAACTTCTGGAATCAAAGGATAAGACATGCCACTTGTGAGGTAAAAGATCCCAATGGAGCTGACACTTACATCCCTGACCACAGCCCTGCCCCCAGGAGGAAGCCCACAAAAGCAGGGGTAACTCTTATAACATCCTTAACACTAATGCCGTGACATATGGTCACTACCAGCTCAGTATATAAACAGAAAGCCGTGCACTGGAAGAGAGGGAAGGAGAAATTCTGTATTAGTTATTCCACTACCCTACCCGTGCCTAAAAATTCCCTGATCTCACACTATTGCAATGTAAGTAATATTTCTATGTAGCGGTAGGGTATGCCCCCAGAATCAATTTCTCTGGTGGCCCCAAGAACCCCTGCTACCTGATACAGTGAAAACTAATGTTTTCTTTAAGCATTATAACAAAAAACTATATAATACATTACCTAGCTGTACTGACCAGAATAATGCTTACTTGCTATTCATGCAGTACAGTAAATAATCCATAATTATTTTCTAAAACTGATATAAGATTATTTCAGTTTTTTACTTATTGCTCCAAGAAATAAATAAAACTAGGCAAGAAAGTTTTGCAAAAATAAAAAGGTTTTAAATATCATGCTACGTTCACAAACTTCTACAGATGACATAAACGTGTTTGCTCATAAACTCAAGAAGGAAACATGCTTTAAACCTATCTATGCCTAGATAGGTGAAAGAACAGAAATAGTTTAAATGTTTGAAGGTAAGGTAGTTCAAACCCTGTACAGCATTTAGAGATAAACTTACAGTAAGCAAACCTACTGTTCTTTTATTATACCACTGTAGAGGTCACTGTACAGGAGGGGTAGATAAACTGTGACCATCGCTTATTGTAAATGTTGGATTCTATAAAAGTGGCTTCATTGTAATTTTGCCTTTGAAGAAAAAGTTTACAAAATATAGATATAACCATGATAAGAAAAAAGTTAACAAAATGCTTAACTGTATAGCGACACAGGAAAAAAAAGATCATCCAAATTAGCGGCCCATTGCCGCAGTTGGAGAATGTTTTTTCCTCCTCCGAATAGCATTGGCACACAGACAGTAGCAGGAGACGGCTGTTACATACAGCCTAGTGCCTTTCAAGTCTGTCCTGCAGGGAGACCTCTCAGCTCGCGATCCTGGGGTGTCAGTGGGTTGATGTGGCATCTGGAGACCTCCGTTTCTGCCATGTAAGATGTCCAGTCCAAGACTGGGTCTCATAAGCAAACTGTCAGTAAAATACAGATACAATACAATGCAGTACAGTAGTAACACTGGAATGTACTGTATGAGGGATCAAGGTATACCCAGTGTAAGTATCCTAAAAGGACAGTAAAAAAAAGTTTAAAAGTTTTTAAAAATATAAATTAATAAAAAAATTAACCACACACTATATATAATTCTATTTTGCATTTACAAAAATAAATAATAAGACCAACCCCAGCAATTTTAGTGTTTCCTACTTCCTAATGTAATAGAAAGAGATTCAAATGAGTGTTGAAATGTACCCTGTAATAGTACCAATCTTGCCAATATCTATTCCTGCAATAAACAAGCCCTAATATTCCTTTTTTGATTGAGGAATAAAAGCGTTAAAGTTCTCTGAATATGGTGACACATAACAAATCATTAAAAAAAGTTTTATTTGCTAAAGTAGTGTTAAGGTCAGAGGTAGTGGACTTACTGAACCACCACGAGCAATGATGTAAGCCAATACCTGGGAGCAGAGTCTAAGTGGCACGCGGGATACCACCGGGTTTCTCCACCTGCATGATTTTGTTTGCGGTGATGGTCAAGATGAGGTACAGAAACAGCAGGCTGCAGAGAATCGAGGTCAAATCAAAGGTCACAACAGAAAATCACATAAGTCCCAAAGTCAAGCTTTCTCTCAGGTTATGAGGCACAAAGATCCATCTGGGGTTAGAGTAGAGGCCAGCTATTTATCAGGTCATCAGCCAGCCAGCGCCAATTAGAAGCACACTGGCCCTTTACATTTCACAGAGCTGGCTCGTGCGCACCCTTGGAGGAGGGGAGGGGTGCCTTGGATCACAGCCATCGCTGGAGCTTGGAAAGTTGAGTGAGGCTGCGGCTACCGAATATGGGTCGCAGGAGCACCCGTGACAAGTAGTAAAGCATAAGAAAACTTGTACATGTCTCCTTAATCCTACTAACCTATAGAATGTTTATTATACTGTATGGTGAACATTTTAATTAAAATACAAGTGACAAAACAGCTGATTTATTCTGCTCTGCTGCAGGAAAGAGTAAAGACATTTGAATCACCCTATTTTTACCATAAAAATGAACTCATTGGAAAATATAAATCTTACCACAAAGAATAAGCCCTCATATACCCAAGTCAGATTAAAAGTCATGTCTTAATTAGAGTTGGTAAAAATGTAAAAAAGGTCTGTGTCCTAAAGGCCATTTTAAACCATATTCTTGAAGGACATCTACCACCAGGATTGTAAACCAAGCAAATGGACGTACTGATATGTGCCCACCATTGAAGCATCTGTTCTTCTTTAAGCTTCCTATGCTCTTGTTTTTCAGAAAAAAAGGCTTTAAAACAATGCAAATGAGACTGAGAGGCTCCAGGTTCCATTAACACCTTGTGGGGAATTGCTCTGGTAGTTGACTGGTAGCAGTGCAGGAAGCAGTGACACACGCAGGTTTAAAAGTCCAACTTAAGTGTTTATTCACACTTGCAAAACAGAACACAAATTCAGCCTTGGCTTAGGCACATGCAAAAAACATTATAAAAGTAATTCCTGCCCGGCTAGGCGCTGTCTAATACATTTTGAGGACCATAGCTATCCGGGTACCAGGCTGCCTGGCACACGCTCTTGGCCAGCAGCAAGACAGGAGACCCTCAGTTACCTTTGCTGTGAGAATGCAATCTCGCTTTCAGCTCTCCAGGTAGGGCCTCTCCTACTGCTTCTGGCCTGCAGACTAAATCAGGCCCTAACGAGGCCTGTGACCCGCACCTGTGGGCAATTCACAAACCCAGGACCGAAGCCCGGGTGGAGTAGGAGTCCCACTACCAGCCTACCCCTACTCCATAATAAGCAGGCCCAGTACGGACATTACAAATGTGTCTGTGTTAGCTAGGCCAACACAGACAAAACAGACTATTCCTGCTTATCATGTCTGCATTAACCCTTGGGTTACTGCAGACAAACCCAGGGCTTTTACCACCAGCATTTCATCTGCCTGTAAGACAGATAGGGGTTTTCCCACACAACACCTCTCACTTTCTCACAACCTATAGAGCCTGGAGCCCCTCATGTTCATGTGCATCATTTTAAAAGCCTTTTTTTGTAAAAACCAGGAATTAGGATGCTAACAGAAGAGTGTATCCTGCCAGAGCGGGTAAACACCAGCATATCGGTGTGCTTGGTTTACAATCGTTCATCCTGGTGGTAGATGTCCTTTAAGATATTAAGAAATATGTTTAACCTAAAAAACTTGATTTTAAAATTAGATCATATTCTAAAGACACAATACATTGAAAGGAGGAAGGAGACACTTATATTTTGCATGCGTCCAGGGCAGACTGCTAATAAAAAACATTTATGCTACGCTTTTGTGCATCATTATACTAAAATAAAAAAAATAGCAAGGCTTAATGTTACTACTCTGTTTTTTGTACATAGTAGCCACACTGAGAACAACCTAAGGGCTTCTTTTGGCACTGTTGGACCACAGTTGTCATAGTCGGTGCCCTAATTTGCTGATCCCTCCAACAGACACTCTTATCTTTTGTAGGTCAGATATGCTGGAAATTGTTTATTTCTCAGTTTGACCAACTAAAGCTGCTGTTCTGCATTGTCGAGCATAAAAAAACAGCCGTATGCGGTTATCAGGAGCTGAAACGCTTTTTCCAGCAATTTCATTTTGTCACTGTCCATGTCATCTTAGGAATTAATGTATTATTTGTATAGCTCTCATTAGGGTTTATTATAACTGCTAAAAGCTTTTGCTGATGCTGCAATCCTATAAGGTATATAAGGTGTATAGAAAGTCTTCAGAATATGTCTGTTACAGGTAAGTGATATGAAGACTGTGTGATCCTGTCTTTTGTTTTTCACATATTTCAAAATGAAGATTTTGAAAAAAATCAAAAATGAATATGGTTCTTCATTACAGTATCAACGTTTAGGAAAAGAGAACGGATTTCAATGTTGTGGTCGTAAGAAAATGAAAAATAAATGTCACATCATTACAGTTTAAAAACAGCCTATAGATGGCACACAGGATTTTAAATACATTAAAAGAAAGAATCCTGAGATGAAATGATTCTAAAAAGAAGTAGCAAAGTAGCAAAGAATCAATATTACAATATCAATATTACATTTTCAATATTGTTATGTTTATTTCTGTTCCGTCTAGTAAATTCAGGCAAGCAGAACATGCACAAAACGCAGCATTACATTTTATGAAACCAAGTGTGTGGACCTATGTGAAAAAGCTTAGTGCTTATATAGCAAGACAAGTTGTAGTGAGGGTAGTTGAGAAACAGGGGGACATGCAGGATGAAGAAAAGAGGATGACATGGGAGTGCAAGCTTTAATCTGCTTATAGTTCCCTTTAGCTAAAAAGTGCCTTTTACTGTCTCTCTTATAAGGTACAAAGATCTTGAGCACCAGCATCAATAGGCAGATATTTTGCATAACAGAAGATTAAGCTTTTACACTATGAAAGACTGCGACACACTGGGAGGGAGGAAGTGCTTCTGTTCAGTTTAAAAGCCTGTGAAGCTGCATGGAGGGGCTTTGGTAAGGCCCTTTCTACACTTGTGTTTTTCATGCGCGTGTTCTGCGCATGAAAAATGTATTGAAATTGCATTGAAAATGCATTGAAAAAGAGTGTGAAAAACCGAAACACTGAACAAACTGACTGAAAACTGATTAACCCTTTCAGGACCTGGCCCTTTTTTGTTTTTTCATTTTCATTTTTTACTCCCCATGATCAAAAATCCATAACTGTTTTATTTTTCCATGTACAGAGCTGTGTGATGGCTTATTTTCTGCGTAACAAATTGCACTTCATAGAGATGGTATTGAATATTCCATGCCGTGTACTAGGAAGCGGGAAAAAAATTCCAAATGCAGTGAAATTGGTAAAAAAAACGCATTTGTGCCGCCTTCTTGTGGGCTTGGATCTTATGGATTTCACTGTGCGCCCCAAATGACATGTCTACTTTATTCTTTGGGTCGGTACGATTACAGGGATACCAAATTTGTATAGGTTTTATAATGTTTTCATACATTTAAAAAAATTAAAACCTCCTGTGCAAAATTTTTTTGGGGGATTTTGCCATCTTCTGGCGCTAGTAACTTTTTTATACTTTGGTGTACTGAGCTGTGGGTGGTGTCGTTTTTTGTGGATTTTGATGACGTTTACAATGTTATCAATTTTAGGACTGTTCGACCTTGTGATCACTTTTTATAGAATTTTTTAATTTTTTTAAATGACAAAAAAAGTGCCATTTTCGACTTTGGGGGCGATTTTCCGTTACGGTATTAAGCGCAGTGAAAAACCGTTAAACACCTATTGTGTTTACGATTTTTACTGTTTATTTATATTTATATCAGTTCTAGGGAAAGGGGGGTGATTTGAGTTTTTAGGGTTTTTTATTATAATTTTTTTTTTTTAACTTTTTTTTTATTTTTATTTTTAGTACTTTTCAGACTCCCTAGGGTACTTTAACCCTAGGGGGTCTGCACGATCCTATCATATACTGCCATACTACAGTATGGCAGTATATGGGGATTTTACTACTCATACATTACAATGTGCTGATAGCACATTGTAATGCATGGGTTAACCCGAAGTAGCCTCGGGTCTTCGCGAGACCCGAGGTTACCATGGCGACGGATCGCCGCTCCCCGATGACGTCACGGGGAGCAGCGATCCTCGAAAAGATGGCGACGTCCACGCGCCGCCATCCTTTTGAAGCCGCTGGCAGCATTGCTAGCACCGATCGCGGGTGTTACCGATAAGCCTTTGCTTAATATGCAGCAAAGATTTACCGGCTATGGAGAGGGCTCGGCGCGTGAGCCCTCTCCATGCACCCGCGGCCGACCCGTGACGTGCAATTACGTCACAGGTCGTGAAAGGGTTAAGCTCTGATATGAAATGTCAGTTTTTCACTGACCAAACGCAAATGTGGAAGGGGCCTAACACATTTTGCATCAAAGTTCAATCAGTTTTCAGTCAGAGTTTGTTCAGTGTCATTTTTAATGCAATTTCAATGCATTTATCACGCGCAAATAATGCGTGTGAAAAGGACTCAGGACTGAGCTCTATCTTTTCTATGGCAATGAATGTGTGAAAAACGCATTGCACTTGCATTGAACTTGCATGTGTCTCAGAGTGCAATGCATTTTTGATGCGTCTCCATAGACTTGTATGGTGCGTTTTTCACGCGCGTGACTTCCAAAAGTAGAGCATGCTGAGATTTAAACATACGTTTTAAAAAATGCGTGTGTGTGCGTGAAAAAAAATGCAAGTCTGAAGAAGCCCGTTGATTACAATTACTTATACAATTACTTGTACGTACCCGGTCCTGTTGCGATCGAGATCCTGTCCGACGAGGATTAAGTCCGCCGCGATTCACTTAGATGGTGCGCCCGAGATCCTGCATGTTTCAGTTCCCCGCTGAGTTTACCTTCTTTTTCCCGGTGCATGTAAGTGCATTGTCTTGCGACACAATTTAAATTTTAAATCCTGCGGTTTTTCCGAATCAGTTGAGTTGTTTGATAGCCACGTCTCCTGATTTGTGTCGCATGAAAGTTGGCGTACGCCAATAGCCCCTGTTAAATGCGTCACAAATCGGAAATAGTAGGAAACACAACATAAATGCGGTGTGCGGACCCTTAGTCAGGGGCGTTGCTAGGGTCGCAAAACATGCGGGGGACGGGCCCCAATGCATATGTACCAAATTTTCAGTAATATTCACTCATGTACATAACCTGTAATAATAACAATAATAACAACTGTACCTAACATATACAGCTACAGGCCCGGCATCACCATGTCTCCTCTTCAACCACTTGTCCTCCCTGTGAAGTTCACCACACAGACATCTTATGTTCTTTATTGTGCCATCATCTTGTTCGCAAAACAGTGTTATCCTGCTGCTACCCCTAACACTTTCTCTCCTTTACTATAAGGCCCTTTTCACACACACATGTATGCTTTGCCTGGGCAAGGACTGCTGGAGGGGGACGAGTGCTCCTTACTCCTTCCCTGTACATAAGAAGCCGTGCAGCCTGGCCGTTCTTACTGGAAATATTTGTTTTCCAGCGGCGGCACGGTGACACAAATGTGTGCTCACCATGCTGGACTTTGCTATTGCCACCAGTAATGTCCCCCTCAGCCCCCTATAAGGTCCCCCATAGACCCCCCCCCCCCCCAGTGTCCTCCACAGCCCCAACTAAACAGTTCCCCTCAACCACAAGTAAAGCCCACGGCCACAAGTAAGGTTCTCTGCAGACAATTGTAAGGTTCCCCGCAACAACCTGCAATGTTCCTCGCAGCCTCTTGTAATGTTCCCCTCAGCCCCCTGCAATGTCTCCCACAGCCCCTGCAATGTCTCCCACAGCCACCTGCAATGTCTCCCACAGCCCCCTGCGGCCCCCTACAATGTCCCCCACAGCCATCTGTAATGTCCCCCACATCCCCCTCTAAAAAGTCCTCCGAAGTCCCTCATGTCCTCATAGCCGCCCTTTAATGTCCCCAGCTTCAAGTAATGTACCCCACAGCTCCCCCC
This sequence comes from Engystomops pustulosus, assembly GCF_040894005.1. NCBI lineage: Eukaryota > Metazoa > Chordata > Amphibia > Anura > Leptodactylidae > Engystomops > Engystomops pustulosus. The sequence continues at coordinate 129,293,948 of NC_092411.1, read as the reverse complement.
CATGTGCTCATAAATCCCTATAATGACATCTGCAGCCCCCATGTCTTCATAGGCCCCAGTAATGCCTTTAGCTGCAAGTAATGTCCCTCACAACCCCCCCCTTCCCAGGTCCTCTTAGCCCCCTGTAATGTTCGTCACAGTCTCCTCAAAGTGCCACTGTATAATTAAAAAAACAAACATAATCACTCTTGTCTTCCATCTGTCTTCTCACAAGACTGAGGGGCGGTGACGTCATCAGCCGGCGTCTCCTGCTCCCAGCAGCTGTAGTGAGCTGCTAGAAGCAGGAGACGCTGTGTGATCACGTCTCCTGCTTTCTGTAGAGGAGAACGGAGCTGGCGGCTCTGTTAACCACTACAGTGCTGAGGAAATTTGCCCAGGCACCTGGACATTCGGGGCACGGGCCAAAAGATTCGGGGCTCAGGCCCCGGATCTTTTGACCTAGCGACGCCCCTGCCCTTAGTAAATAAGCCCCAATGGGTTAGAGTGCAATGCAAGATCTGCGTCAAAAGGACGTGAAAAACGCAAGTGTAGAAGGGGCCTTAGTGTCCCAGGTTTATGATGATTGATTTTGATGGTAGATTTTCTTTAAAGGATAAACCACAGTATCTCAGTCATCTCACCAGTCTATGAAGTCCTTAATTCAAAAAGACTTCAAGAACATCAAAGGGATTTTTGCAACTCTCATAGGATCCTTTATGTTCTTCTTTCCCTTACAATGTTTCTGCATTGTTTCTATTTCTATCAAACGGAAGAGCTTTAAATGCCAAATGAAACACACTGCAGTAATAGTCTCTCTGTGTCACCAAACCAGTATGACTTTGCACTAGAGCTAAAGGTGTTATCCGAAAACCACTGAAGGTTTTTGCCCATTAACTCCTGTACAAGGATATGGACTTCACTGCATCAAGGTCATTAGACCTTGGAATACTTCTTGCTATAGTCCACAGTCAAGTAGAATCCTATCTGCTTTTGATCAAAGCAATCTTGAGGCTGCCCGAGGTCATAGACTGAACCACATTGGTGCTCAGCTCTAGACAGCACAAGACGCTCAATTTCACTTAGAACTATATAGAAAAAAGGTGCACCACTCACCGATTAATAGACATCCATTTTATTTCATCTAAAGGTAAAAACATTTCATCTAACGGTAACATCTAACGGTGCCAGAGGTACAGCTGGGTCTTTTTTCAGACAAAAGCCAATGTTAAAGATTTTTATCTTTGGATGAAATCAAATGGATGGCTTTTATTCTGTGAGAGCCGCACCTTTTTTATATACCTCTTGTAATAGCCCATGTGTAGGTGAGACCTGTCTGTCTAGGGCTAACAGGCATGGTCAAAGATATAGGACGAGGTAAGGACAGGCAGTGTTTGGACATAGTTAATAACCCAGGTGATAATACAGTGCAGACAGAATTGATTTAAAAAAAAGCCAGGGGTCGTATACAATACCTTCAAATGATCTGGAGCTTGGAAACTTTTTGCTCAGAGAGTTGCCTTTAACAGCCCCCAGATTCAGGAGATTGGCAAGGAGCCAACTGCAAGTTAGTGGACCAAACAGACTGCGGCATACTTCTACATCAGACATTGCCTGCTATAGAATTGTATGCTGGTGCAGCCGCTCCTCCAAATACATGAAGAGGCCGCAGACTCCGCATGTATACAGTGGCGCCGATGGGGCTGGGTGTTCTTCATATGCTGGCACACAAGCACTGGCATATGATAAATGTCCCCCACTGTTCTTGTCCAAGGCCAGCAATGCACAATGTTCTTCTGCGTTCTTTTTTAAATGTCTCACCATCAGTCCTCGGATCTATAGAATCCTCCAAGCCAAGTGATGAAACAAATCTTAATCTGTGTACAAAACAAATTTTGAAGGGCTATGACCAACATCATCAGTGTAGAAAAATGATGTCAAATAATTGTGAAGTAACTGGATACACTTGATTGTGGGATGTTTTATTAGTCTTCAGAGCATCTGTGGCAGCTATTGTAGGGAATGGATAGGTGTGTAAAACAATAGGTATTATCTAGCAATAACAATAGCTTATACAATCAGATGTTCCTTATTAAATGGAAACTCATCAAGAAGATACACAATAAACCTTGGCTCCACCCACTTGTGTGTTACCATTGCGGGGTTCAAGGAATTGTGAAAAGATCTGCAGTTTCCGACACAATGCCTCACTGCTAAATTCATCATGCATTGAGAGGGACAGCATTCTGAAGGACAGGAAGTGGACAGAAAGAGGACTTCCTGTCATCTCTGGCCAGGATTTGAAGAGACACTTGAGCTGTCAATCAAAAAAGGAAGGCATGGTTCGCTGGCAAACTAGAGAAAACATGAAAAAAGAGTTCACATACCCTTTGGCTTGTCTGAAGGGTGGATCCGCTCAAGATGGTGCTTCCACGGCGTCTGGCATAACGATAAAGTCCAAGAAAGCCGGAGCACGTTTGGAATAAAAATCACATAGTTTTATTGGGTATCCATTAAAAATGTTGCACTAGGCATGTGCTAACAAAGTGCAGGTATACGACCTACGCGTTTCAGCTTAAAACAAAGCCTTAATCATGGTCTGACATTTTAATGGATACCCAATAAAACTATGTGATTTTTATTCCAAACGTGCTCCGGGTTTTTTGAGAAAAATTTCTAGAGAAAACATGACTTCACTTCAGAAATTGACTCATGTATACTCATACTCACCTGTTTTTAAAAGGAAGACAAGATTCCTAAATATACTCAGGATAACAAACTAACACAATGGGGCACTGTTGAGGGGGGAATGGTGAACTGTTTGTCTGTCTGTGTGTTTGTATCTTTTCTTCTTTTTTCTCCTCCTGCTGGCCAGCATCCCTTTGTCTCTGTCCACTATTGTTTCAACAGACAAACCAGTTCAGCAGTCACCACTCAGCATTACCTGATCTTACCCGTGTGTGTGCAAAACCTGAGCAGAGGGTGAGCTGGGGTTATATAGCTGCACCTGATTACTGCCAGGTGATGCAGAGCGGAAGCCATGAGATATGTATTTGTATTTCTTACTTTGGTTACTTTTTGTATTTGGAAACTCCCCATTATTTTTATATTGTTTATTATTCTGTATTGTGGTGTTTTGTATATTAAGTAAGAAATATATCTTTGTGATGTTTGTTGTTAAATGTGCAACCCAGGGGTGTATCCCTTTAAGACTCAAGGGAAATAGATGGTCTCTAGGTCAGAGTGTCTGATCTGACTAAAGGGGAGCTGCTTGTTCCAAGGTAGCTGCAACCTGACCCCTGAATTATCTGCATTTTTGTTCTGTTGATTTTATTTTTGTGCAAATAAATGCAAGCCTTTTCTTTGGACCTGAAGCCTGAGTAAGGCCGCAGTCACACGTACCGCTAGGCGTCCGTCATAATGCGACACTAGCGCACAGGGGGAGGTCCTCGGCCGATCGTGTGGAAACGCATGTGCGTTCGGGCCGAGAACCTCCCCCTGTGAGCTAGCGTCGCATTATGAACGGACACCTAGCGGATCGGGTGACCGCGGCCTCAAGAGTTCTTTCTTTTAACGGCCAGAAGACCCCACATCTCAACAGGCACATTTACTTACCCGGTCCGGAGGAGATCCAAGATTCAAGAAGATCGTGCGCCCGATATTCTGCATGTGTCGCTTCCCCGCTCAGGTCCGCCGAAGTTCACCATCTTCCTCCCGGTCCATATAAGTGCATGGCTTGCAACACAATTTTTAAGTCAAATGCTGTGCTCTGTTCCAATCCATTGAATCGTCCCCCCCTGATTTGTTTTGCATGAAAGCCTGCCCCGATGCGCCAAAATCCGATTGTGGGAGACACAATCCCCTCCTAAATCCTTGTCCCAGCGTTGCAATCCTGTAAACGTCAGAAAACCCAATGGAAATGCGGCCAGGGGAACCTTAGTAAATAAGCCCCATTGTCTAGTTCAATTTTAACCCCTTCCAGCTCCGCGGTGAATCGGAGCTGAACCGGCATCGGGATACATGGGGTACCAGCTGTAACTAACAGCCGACACCCCAGTGTAACACCCACGGTCGGGGTGGCTCCGATCGCGGGTGTTCAACCCATTAAATGCCGGGGTCAGCACAACCGTGACATTTAACCTGCCTTCTGGGGGTCTTTCCCCCACGATCGCCCCAAAGGCGCACCGATGGTTGCTATGTATTGCAGGATATTATCATGAACAAGCATTCAGATGATTGCTTGTTTATGTCCCATGGTGGAAACTGTGAAAAAAAAAAATCTTATTCAATAAAAAATAAAGCAGTAAATCAATAAAAATGCCCATGAGCCCCATAACATATAAATAGACAGAATAAAAGTAAGTCATTATTGAACCCGCACGATGAACGCCATAAAAAAAAACTGTAAAAAATGGCCAAAAAACGGCTTTCCCTTCTGCGCCTCGCTGTGCACCCATAAAACATATAACGGCCACATTTGGGGGGGTCTCTGTACTCGGGAGAAATTGCAGAACAAATTGTATGGTGGGTTTTCTCTTTTTATCTTTTGGAAATGTGTACATTTTATGGCTAAATGAACATATAACCAACTAAATTTCACCTCCATTTTGATTCAATTACTATGAAGATCTCAAGGGGTTAACAATCTTCCTAAGAGCGGTTTCTGATAGTTTGAGGGGTGCAGATTTTAAAATGGGTTGATTATATAGGGGGGTTTTGTTGTTAAATATGTAAAATTTCATTCAAAACAGTATTTATCCCCAAAATAGTCAATTCTGCCGCGTGACATCAAAATAAATTATCCAGACATTTCAAAAATGTCTATACTGCCATACTGTAGTATCACAAGGTGGACAAATAAAATGGCACTTGTCCCCACTAGCAGACTCAGTGACCATAATCAGGGGCCATATAACTGTATGCCTCCAAAGCTGTGTAAGTTTAAAGGGCCATGATTTTCCGTGACCTGAAAAAAGGAAAACAGACGATGGGGGAGGATGGTGCACAAACTTGTACAAACTAAAACCTCCACGACTACTCTTCCTCTGCACGACTACTACTTCTACCCACAAGCACTATTGCTCCTCCCCACAACTGATATTCCTCCTCCTTGCCATGTCTATGCTTCCTCCATATGACTACTGCTACTATACACGACTACTACTATTCCTCCACACTACTACCTCCTACTACTACTATGACTATCAGATCACACTTGAAAGTGTGGTTGTGGGGGAAGGGAAAACTGGACAATGGGGGGGGGGGGTAATAGTGATTTTTGGGGACAGATCGCTAACACCCCTCTCTCCACCAAACATAGAATGGGGGCGTTGGCCCCCAGGTCAAGGATTGCGGTCATTGGCCAGTCTGTATTGATCAATCAAAGTGGTCCTGTGATGTTATTGGAGGGCTTTCGCCTTGCTATCCCGATCATACCGGCCAAGCTGTAACAAAAGAAATTGTACAAAAACACACAAACAAGACCATCACAAATTCAGGAAGCGGCCGCCTCCAATATATGCGATGCTGAGCGCTAAAGAAGTAGGGGGGAGAGTGAGACTGTGTAACCACTTGTAAGGCTGCAAAACGGAGTAAACAGACCCAGGTGTAATTAGCATAATTTTAAAAGTTTATTTTAGAAGGAAGGAAGCCATGGATAACAAATATAAGTAAAATACCACAGTCATGGTGCCCGGATCCATGGGTAAGTGTCCCTGGTTTATCATTTGATTGATTTTTATGGTAGAATCCTTTAAGTCAATAGAAATCAGAGGCACAACATATTATAGGTTATCAGGCATCATGCAAAGCAAGAACAATGACCTGGTCCACTACAATGGAGAAACATCCCTCCATTTATTCACTTGAATGTGACATCGAGCCTCAGTTAGTTTTTAATATAAGCTTAAAGGAAAAGTAATTCTGTGTTGAGTTTTATAACAGATAAAAATATATGGACACCGCTAGTAAGTAACTGCTAAGAATTTTGTAAGTAATATGTATTTTGTGCCATTTTTTGGGGGGAACTTGTTTGATTTATCTTAGAGGGTCTTAAAATTGGCAGCTGAGGTTTTTTGTGACTCAAAAAACTCACAAAAAAACTCACACATTTTTGAGCAACCATTCAAATCTCTTTGCTATCCCACCAAGCGAGTGGTACAATCAATAGATTAACAATTTACCTGTTTTATTTCCTAATTTTATATTTCTGACTGAAAACACAGAACATATGTGAACTTTGCCTTACTAGTGAGGAGCATTATAAGAATGTTATTTGATGCTGCACATCACCAGTTGGGTGGAAAAATGTACAGACAGGTTGCTTTAAAACAATGCAGACTGTCTTACCTTTTTTAGAGCAACATAACTAAGGCTACATTCACACTGCAGTATAGGGGACGTATATATGTCCCCACATGTGTCCTATCTTTACGGCGCTGTGCGTCATACATCGCTATGAAAAGGGCGGGGGTGAGCAGCTCTGACCCCCTCCTCCCCTCCCGGGTGCCACAATGTGCCCGTTGTACTACGGTATGGCGTGCACATCGTCGTGTGAATGTAGCCTTATCTCTATTTATTGTTAAGTGTTGTACTGTACATATAATACTTTGTGGTGAAAGGCTTAATAGGATAGCCTGAACTCCATTCTCTTTAGACCAGTTACTCAGTAACGAGTGTCAAATCCTACTATTGTGTCCGTGAAAATTGTACGAGTTTGGTCAGATTTCAATCCTAGTGCTATCTTACCATTCGTTTGTGTAGTCCTAGCGCAATCCTAGTTGTGTCAGATTTTCACATCTGTGAACTACTTCCTTGAACATGTGAATGCAACCCTTGTGCAGTAATTTTTTTTTTCTCTCACACCCAATGACTTCAATGAGTGAGTTTCACACACAACTCGCATCAGTTTGCAGTTTTCTCTGATAGCACAATAGACTCAGACAGCACTTGTACAAGGAAATTCCTCATTGGAAAGAGACTTTAATGCAATTGTTTTGATATACATGCCCAATTGTGTAGTAAGGTGAACCACTAAATTAAAAGTAAAGTATGGTTCATTTAGTATACATCTGAATTAGGCCCCTTCCACACTAGCGAGTGTGATGCGATGAACTCGCATCACACTCGCAACGCAAGCTGCCGGGAACGCACGGCCCGAACGCTGCACCGCGGGAGTGAACTGACATGCTGAGTTCACTCCCGCGGTGCAGCGTTCGGGCCGTGCGTTCCCGGCAGCTTGCGTTGCGAGTGTGATGCGAGTTCATCGCATCACACTCGCTAATGTGGAAGGGGCCTTATAGCTAGAAAATTGCTAAAATGCAAAAGCAAAACCTGTCACAAAGTTTCCCCAGAAACTAATGCATTGACTGGAGAGGTGGAAAGGCAATAATTCAGAATATAGTATATATTTTTGATCCATCACTGTAAAGCACTCTCCGTTTGGGATTTCCAGTTTTATCTTAGCACACATGGCATGAAATGCAAAAGCAAAACTTGTCACAAAGTTTCCCCAGAAACTAATGCATTGACTGGAGAGGTGGAAAGGCAATAATTCAGAATATAGTACAGGCGGTCCCCAACTTAAGAACACTCGACTTACATACGACCCCTAGTTACAAACGGACCTCTGGATATTGGTAATTTATTCTACTTTAGTCCTAGGCTACAATAAACAGCTATATCAGTTATCAAATGTGTCTGTAATGAAGCTTCATTGTTAATCCTGATTCTTGTGACAACCCAACATTTTTAAAATCCAATTGTCACAGAGACCAAAAAGGTTCTGGCTGGGGTTACAATGATAAAATATACAGTTCCGACTTACATACAAATTCAACTTAACAACAAACCTACAGACCAACAAACCTACAGACCCTATCTTGTATGTAACCCGGGGACTGCCTGTATATATTTTTGATCCATCACTGTAAAGCACTCTCCGTTTGGAAATGCCAGTTTTATCTTAGCACACATGGCATGGACGCTTTATAAGCTGACAGTGTGGCCATCCAGAGATTATCTATTCAGAATCAGCCTTTCCATTTATTATTCATTTCCTCTTAAAAAATAAATTGTGATCTTTTTCTTTAAATTACTATGACTACAAAGCCTGCTATAGTGAGAAACTCATCAGTTCCCCGTGAATGCTCATTGTACATGATACATGGTAAATGCATGCAGTTTGTAAGCCATTTCAGCAGGACTCAATACTTTTTGTCCCTAAAATGTTCAAAGGAAATAATAAAAACACGTCTACAATAATAGTAACATGCGTATTACCACTGCCTCTAAGGAGTTGTTACAAAAAGACTGCCGAACTTGTGTAATAAGTAAATATGTTCTACTGCCCCACTCTATACACTGATGCACATATACGCGTCCTAGTTATAGAGGAGTTATTTTTATTACAGTTTCATCAATACTTTTAGCATATCAAGATGTGACAGAGATATAAATGTACAGCAGGGAAGATGCCCTGCTAGACCACATGATGATAAAATAGGGTAAAAGTATGATGCATACACGGGGGAGTACCTGACCTGTTTCTGCTACAATGTTACGGTGGTCTTCAGGTTACTACCGATTCTCCTTGAAACATGAATTATGTTTGTGGCATGTCTTCTCCGTTTGGTAAATCATGGCATGGAGGATAGTCTTCACACTAGCCCTGCACCATATACAAAACAGCTCTTCCTGCAGAGACTCCTAGGTGATGGATTAGGGGAAGAGCTCCAGGCAGCAGAGATTCTGGAGAAGCTGTCCATGGTGCTGAATCAGCACTGCACAACTTCTGGAGAACATACCCATACTTTGTGTGCCATTTAATATTAGTAAGAAGACCACCATAGATGAGCAGATCATTAAAGATTTATACAATCAAAGGACGGATACAACGGCTTTACACATATGATCTGTAATAACTTTTCTTCTCCATAGCCTTGGAGTAACTTAACTCTATTAATCTGTTGTGCACATGCCTGACCCAAGACTAGTTTCTGTTGAGGGCTGATACAATGTGCAGGCAATTTGTGAGCTGATGCAATGTCATAAATCTTCCATAAAGGATGGAGGGCATGTAGGAGGTATGGATCGGAGTCTGGCCATTCATTATTCATGGGCACTGATCTACTTGGTACCAGTACAAGTGGTATAGCATGTGCCCTGTATAGCATGCATAGCCTCGGAACTACGCCCCTTCTAGAAAGATTCAGTGAAAGTACAGCTGCGGTGGTGTGATCGGAGCCGCTGACCTCTCCCATCCAGGTCACGCTACACACCATCACATCCCTAGCCATATCACAGATATAGGATGTAGCGGCTGGCTGTGACCTTGTCAAGTCCTTGGCGGCCGGTGTGATCTCCATAGAGAGCCGTGCACTTAGGTAGTGATGATCGCGAGCCCCGCCCCCCGCTGCTCATCCTGGGTGTGGCCAGAGCTGGAGGCAGAGGAGAGCGCAGAGCGGCAGGTGTAGTGCAGAGCACGGGCTGCTTACCGGGGGCTCTGCTCATCACTCGGCATCTAGTGGCCGCCGCTGACTCCCCTCTCCATTTCTTCTCCGCCACCAGCGACCTCCCTCCCTTCCTTCCTCTCTCTCCCCTCCCCATTTCTCCGGGATGCCGCAGATCTGTCAGTAATAGAACAGGGAGTGGGCAGTAATAAGGGCAGCTTCCTGATAGAAGCGGGGGGCAGTGTGCCACACGTTGTGCCGCTCTTTGTTTGCCTCCTTACTGAAGCCCTTTGATTTTTACAAGAGGCTATTGCATGGGGTTAATGTAGACTATCCTCTTCACTGCAGACAACCCGACCTATAGGCGAGAACTGCTGCATTTCCAGCCATCTGGGGAGACACAGCATCCTTTAAGAGGCAGCTGACAGCTAAAGGTAAGTTACTGGATGTCTGACACTCAGAGATGGGAAAGTGCTCGGAGACTTCAGTGTAGATGTCTAATGCACTTGAATGGTAGTGAGTGGGGATCTTTCCTTATGGGTAGAGGAGATTGGGGTTGACTCGGTAATCGGTTAGTTTGATCTGATTTCTGTGTTACACATCTGCTGATTTATCAGTTACCTTTGTCATTCTGGAATGGTTATAGTTCATGGCTATGCTAACCCCAAAATCTTCCCAGCATAGGCGCTGTCCAATCTATCCTCTGTGCTGTACATTCACTTCCCCTCTCTGCTGCTAGAAGGGGATATTCACACGTGCAGGATTTTTGGTAGTTTTTAAGTAATGCCAAAAAACCCCATTGGATCCAAATAAAATCGGTATGTTTTGCCATTAACATGTTATTTAATTCTAAACATTTAGTAACTGAAGGTGTAACTTTGGTATATACCGGAGGAGGCTTCCTATCCAGTACCACACTTCATAAAAAACATGACCTGCAGACTCCAACATCAAATTCAAAACCCTATATTGTCATTATTGTCAAATGTATTAGCCTTCCAGCTGCTATAGGTGATCTCTCATGAAATGAGGTGGCCAGTACAGGACAGCTTGTTAAGGGTGTATTCACACAGTCAGGTTTTCAGATGCCGTTTTTTCTGTCCAAACCAGGAGTGGAGTGATAAAAAGACTAGTAATAGCACTTCCCCATTCTATGAACCACACCTGCTTTAGGTTTCAAAAACTACAGCAGAAAACCTGAAGATGGGAGTGCAGGGTAGAGGCGTATTCACACAGTCAGGTATTCTGCTAGGGTGGCAATATCAGGAAGGAGAGAGGGAGGATAGAGGGAAGGTTTATGGTTCTTGCTCTGGAAAACCTTGTTTTGGCTTGTAAATACTGACCCTGTTGTAAGGGTCTATCCCTGTGGTACAGAAGGATTCTGCACGTGTGAATAGACCTTGAGGGCCTGTCATGTTCTGCCTCTACACACAGGGTTGTGTTAGCAGACGCCTCATACAACATGGCCCCAATCAGCAATGGGCGGGATTGCTCTGTCATGCACCTGGCAGCAGGTTACCAGTGAACTTCTTTCCTATCCGCTTGTCCAGCTAGAGCTGGGCCCGTGTTACCAGCGGGTAACCAGGATAACTACCGGAGTACAGTGAGTAGCTGACGAGCTATTGTACACGCATGGGTATGGGAGGCGCCAGCCGCTCCCCCGCACAATCACCTCCACCTGCGCTCTCTCACACACACACACACACGTTCTCCTTGGTCCTCCCTCCAGTCTTCCAGGGATAACGTTCCACTCGCCCCGCCTTCGTGACGTCACGGCTCGAGGCTATATCTTGCCCTCGCGGGCGGCGACCGCTCGCTAGCGGTTTGCAGTGTTGCGCTGAGGACGGCGCTGTCGGGTTTCGCTGCTTCTCTCCGGTGCCGAGGTCCTGGCAAGCAGGGGGAAGTGGTTTCTCGTCTGGTGTGCGCTTCCAACACGCCCCGGATGCTGAGACGCCGCGGTCTGCGTGCACAACCTAGACATGTGAGTGTGGAAGAAAGGGCGGGAACTGTGTGCTACAGTGCGCTCCGTTTATATAAGCTGTGCAGTTACTTGGATGGTGGCTATTGGCAGTGCCCATTGCAGTAGTATGTCACAAATGCGCGGCTATTGCCGCCTTTTATTTGCATCTGTACGCGAAGGAGGCGACACGTGGAGAATGGCAGCAGGGGGTGTCCTCTCTTCAGACCTGCCGTCCACGCCCTACTCTCATCCTGTCATACTGTGTCACAGCGGGCTGCGCCGCTATCACCTCCAGGGGGGTGTTAACTAAGTTTTAAGCCGCAAAAAAAGTGACTTTTACTGTGTGGAAACTTAACAATATGATGTCTGCACTGTATTCTCTAACATGGACATGCCCTTCATGTGACTGCTAGGCTTGTATGCTAAGGCTGAGGTACTGTAGCATACCTCCCAACATTTGGGAAAAGGAAAGAGGGACAAAATGGCGGCACGCGTAGCGTGCCGCGGCGAACCCCCTAAGCCACACCCCCAATCACTCCCTGGCCACGCCCCAAATTTTAGCCATATTAAAAATAATAAAAATCATAATTTAAAAAAAAAAAAAAAAATATTATCCTCATTGGGATTTGAACCCAGAACCTGCAGTGTCCATGTACAATAATAACACAGCGCCTCAACCCACTGAGCTATAACCTCAGTGATTAACAAGTGGAGAATTTTGGTAACTAAGAACTATATACTGCCTTGGTATATAGGGAGGGATCTTCTCAGATTATTGTAATTATTGAGACTATTATTATTATTATTATTATTATTATTATTATTATTATTATTATTGAGATGATTATTATTATTTTTACCATTATTAATAATCATCTCCATAATAATAAAAATTATAATAATAATAATAGTTTCAATAATTACAATAATAATCTCTGAGAAGATCCCTCTCTATATATCAGTGCATTAGTCTGTGTCACAATGTATCACTGGCTGATAACATGTCTTACTTACCAGAAATCCTCAGCTCTGTATCACTGGGCTTATAGCTCAGTTAGTTAAGCTCCTGTCTATGGTGCAGAGGGTCCCAGGTTCGAATCTCAGCCTGGCCAAAACTTTATTTAATTTAATTATATAAAGAGCTTGTGTCTGGGGAAGACCTGGAGACCATATATGGACAGATAGAGATCTGAGCTGATGACGTGGTCCCTGCTCTCTCCACTAAGCCGACACTTCTCTGAAAAGGATTCCCTGCCCGATGTCTGCTCTGGGGAACCCTAGTGACCATATATGGACAGATCTGAAGCTGATGACGTGGTCCCTGCTCTGCGCTAAGCCCGACACTTCTCTGAAAAGGATTCCCTCCCGATGTCTGTAGAAGCCATTCTGTACTGTGAGTTCAGACTTTCAAAGTATTTACTATGCGGACACAGCAGCGGGACACAGCGGGACCTGGGGGGAGAATCCGTGACAATATCATAGCTGCCCGTGACGCGGGGCAGGGGTACGAAAAACGGGAAAGTCCCGTCAAAATCGGGACGGTTGGGAGCTATGCTGTAGCTGGTGCCTAAATCTGCAATATTGGGGCATATAGTTAAGAATTCTGAATGAGACCACATAACCCCATTTTGGTTAAATGTGCTGCAGATTATTTGTTCATTTTTGCAATTGGAAAATCTGCAGTATTAGAGACCGTCAAATCGGCCACAGTCTGGGAAGTCATTGGGGGCTATGGATTGTGGCAGGTGTATCCCCATAGCCTCTGTATCCATAGTCCTAGAAGGATTACATCCTTATCAACCAGTTGTACAACATGTGAGCAAAACTTGCTCTCCTGTTTTATGGTAGCAATACATGGCATCATTTAGCAGCAAGTGCAAAGTCAGTGTGTGCCATTGAAGGGCAATAGTTGTATTAACCTCTTTGTTACTAAGCCATTTTAGGGCTTTAGGACCAAGCCTGTTTTTTTTTTTTTTTTTTTTAAATTTGCCCAGTGTCATAAGAGGTTATACCCTTTGTAATGCTTGAACATACTCAAGGTATTTTGAGATTGTCTCGTTACACATTGTGCTTCAAATAAGTAGATCAATTTGCATAATATCTTTTGTGATTAGTTCTGGAAAAAAAAGGAAATTTGGCAAAAACTTATAAAACATTTTTTTCGAAGTCTAAAATTTTATGCAGATAGTCATAGCACCCAAACAACCTCATAACTAATATTTCCCAAATGTCTGCTTTATATCGGCGTGGCTTTGTATGTAGCCTCTTATTTTTTTTCTCGGTTGTTAAAAGGTTAAAAATTTTGGGAGCAGTTTTTCAAATTTTTATGAAAATTGCCAAAACCCATATTTAGAGGCACCTGCTCAGCCTTAACCCCTTAAGGATGCCTCGTTTTTTCGTTAATTTTAAGTTCTCCAACTTCAAAAATTTCATTTTTTCATTTACAGAGCTGTGTGATGGCTTATTTTCTGCGTAACAAATTTTACTTCAGTGATGTTATTTATTATTCTGTGGCGTGTACTGGGAAGCTGGAAAAAAATTCCAAATGTGGTAAAATTGGCAAAACAATGTTAATTTGCGTCACTTTCTTGTGGCTCCAGGTTGTACGACTTTTGGTATGCGCTCCAAGTGATACAACTACTTTATTCTTTGGTTCGATATGATTACGGTGATACCAAATTTATAGAGGTTTTATTGTTTCAATACATTTTCAAAAATAAAACAAATGTGTATGAAAAAAAATTGTTAATCTTCAAAGCTAATAACTTACATACTTTGTTGTACGGAGTCATTGTTTGCAAAATGAGCTGATGTTTTCAATGCTATCATTCTGAAGACTGCGACCTTTTGATCAATTTTTATTACCGTATATACCGGAGTAAAAGTAGAGCTACCTAATTTTAACACAAGGAAAATTAGAAAACGTATTGACTCGAGTAAAAGCCTAGAGTGGAAAATGCATTGGTCAGTCTCCAGCAATTAAATACTCAGCCAGCCCCTGCTCCCCCCCCCACTATATAGTCAGCCAGCCCCTGCCCCCCCCACTATATAGTCAGCCAGCCCCTGCCCCCCCCCACTATATAGTCAGCCAGCCCCTGGCCCCCCCCCACTATATAGTCAGCCAGCCCCTGCCCCCCCCCACTATATAGTCAGCCAGCCCCTGCCCCCCCCACTATATAGTCAGCCAGCCCCTGCCCCCCCCCCCCCACTATATAGTCAGCCAGCCCCTGCCCCCCCCCACTATATAGTCAGCCAGCGCCAGCCCCTGGGCCTGCCACCAGTATATAGTCAGCCAGCCCCCCCCCCACCAGTATATAGTCAGCCAGACCCCCCCCCCCACCAGTATATAGTCAGCCAGACCCCCCCCACCAGTATATAGTCAGCCAGCCCCTGCCCCCCCCACCAGTATATAGTCAGCTGCCCCCCCCCCACCAGTATATAGTCAGCCAGCCCCTGGCCCCCCCCCACCAGTATATAGTCAGCCATCCCCTGCCCCCCCCTCGCCAGTATATAGTCAGCCTGCCCCCCCCACCAGTATATAGTCAGCCAGCCCCTGGCCCCCCACCAGTATATAGTCAGCCAGCCCCCCCCCCCACCAGTATATAGTCAGCCTGCCCCCCCCCACCAGTATATAGTCAGCCAGCCCGTGCCCCCCCCACCAGTATATAGTCAGCCAGCCCGTGCCCCCCCCACCAGTATATAGTCAGCCAGCCCGTGCCCCCCCCACCAGTATATAGTCAGCCAGCCCCTGCCCCCCACCAGTATATAGTCAGCCAGCCCCTGGCCCCCCCCACCAGTATATAGTCGGCCAGCCCCTGGCCCACCCCCACCAGTATATAGTCTGCCAGCCCCTCCCTCACCAGTATATAGTCAGCCAGCCCCTGCCCCCCCCCACCAGTATATAGTCAGCCAGCCCCTGCCCCCCCCACCAGTATATAGTCAGCCAGCCCCTGGCCCCCCCCCCACCAGTATATAGTCAGCCAGCCCCTGGCCCCCCCCCACCAGTATATAGTCAGCCAGCCCCCGCCCCCCCCCCCCAGTGTATGGCCAGTCTGCCAGCCCCCGCCCCCCCCCCAGTGTATGGCCAGTCTGCCAGCCACCGCCCCCCCCCCCCAGTGTATGGCCAGTCTGCTAGCACCCGCCCCCCCCCCCAGTGTATGGCCTGCCAGCCAGCCCCCGCCCCCCCAGTGTATGGCAGGGCAGCCCCCACCCCCCCAGTGTATGGCCAGCCGACCAGCCCCCACCCTCCCCCCTCCCAGCGTATGGCCAGACAGCCCCCGCCCATTCCCCCCCACAGCGTATGGCTAGCTTGTTTAGGGCTTATTTTTTCCGTGTTGAGTTGTCCTTTACAGTGGTACCATTTTTTTAACGTTTTGAAACATTTTTGTGAAGGGATTTTATGAAAAATTTACATTTTTGGCAAGTTTTTCGTGTTTTGTTTTTACGGCGTTCACCGAGCGGGTCCATCAGAGCAGTGGTGTGTAAGTGGTTAACACCCACGGAGTAATCTCCAATCTAGGGTGCTAGAGGTGGGTGTCGGCTATAATATTTAGCCGACACCCACAGCTTCTATTACCTGCTCTGTGCAGGAGTCGGTGCCAGAAGTTTGATGTAATAATGCTGCGAAATGCTGAAATGCACCTCCCGCCATGCAGTATTATTACTTCAAATGTCGGAAATGGGTTAATTTGTGGAGTTTTTCGGGAAGGGGTTAAATGACGAAAAACTCCACAAAGTTTGATACCCAATTTCTCCAGTGTTTGACAATACCCCTTATTTGTATGGGCACATGGCATTGAATAGAACGGAAGGAGCACCATTCAGAGCAGATTTGGTTTGTCACATTTTGCAGGCTATACAATGTTTATTTTTTTGTATATTGGACGTATGGGGGATTATTTTTTTTTTTTTTGTGGATGAGATGCACTTTGCAGGTACATCATTTAGGGGACAATGGTGAAGAGAGAAAGTTCTGTAGAAGCACAGACTGGATTAGAGGAACTGATAGGGAACAGGGGAGATCTCTTATACCTCACTACTCTGTATCCACAATCCTGAACACATCCAAGTCTGCTACATACACAGAGAAAGCTCTGTCACATGATGACCAGATGTCCGAAATGCGACTTTTACACCTTTTTACATGACATAAAAAATGTAATAAAAATGATCTAAATGTCTAACAGTCCTCAAAATGAAAGGAATGAAAACGTTGGCTTGTTTCGCAAAAAATGACACCTCCCCCAGCTACATGCACCAAAGTATGAAAAAGTTATTAGGGTCAGAAGATGGCAACATTTTATTTTTGTACGCATTCGTTAAATTTTTTAAAAATGTATTAAAACGCAATAAAATATATATAAATTTGGTATCACCGCGATTGTACTGAACCAAAGTATAAAGTAGAGGTGTTATTTGGAGCGCAGAGTGAAAGTCGTAAAAACTGAGCCCACAAGAACGTGACTCACGCAATTTTTTTCCACATTTGGAATTTTTTTCTGGCTTCCCACTACATGGCAGGGAATAATAACCCCTAGGCGCACCAGGACGTTATAGTACGTCCCCGGGGCTAGATGCTTAGCGCACGGGGACGTTCTATAACGTCCTGCTTCTGGCACCGGCTCACGAACGGAGCCGGTACCAGAAGCAGCGTCCGTCAGCTGTCTAGTACAGCTGACAGCCTGCGCTAACACCCGCGATCGGAGCCGGCTCCGATCGCGGGTGTTAACCCCTTACACGCCGCGGTCAAACATGACCGCGGCGTGTAAGGGTGTAAGCGCTGTGGATCGGATCCCCCGTGCCGCTTACCGGGGGATCCGATCCTCTGCCGGGCAGCTCCGAGGACTGGCATGTGCCCCGGAGCTGCCCGGTCTCCATGGCAGCCAGACCCCTTCCGGGTCTGGCTGTAAACTGTCTGAGCATGCGCAAGCTTGCTCAGACAGTTTACACTGCTCTACAATAAAATAGTATTGTAGAGCAGTGTATTGAACTTAAACCAGTGATCAGAGCATCACTGGTTTAAGTTCAAGTATGTATAAGTAAAAATATGCAAAACCACTTAACACTACACATTATAATAAATAAAAAATTAATACATAAAAATATAAGCCCCTAAAATGTCACTTTCCCATAAAAAAAACTTAATAAAGTATAAAAAACATAAAAACACAAAAAAACCCCGCATATTTGGTATTGCCGCGTCCGTAACAATCTGCATAATAAAACAGAATTGTTACTGGACCCGCACGGTAAACGCCGGAGGAAAAAAACGCAAAAAACATTCCGAAAAAAGATAATTTTTAATACCCTATAAAAAATGCTCTAAAAAGTGATTTTAAAAATGTTATGCACTCCAAAATAAGCCCACTAAAAAGAACAACTGTTCTCGCAAAAAATAAGCCCCTAACAAGATTTATCTGCCAAAAAATAAAAAAGTTATGCATATAAAAAGATGGTGATGCTAAAATGAATAAGATTTTCTCCAAATTAGTTTTTATTCAGTACAATTGAATAAAATACACAAAACCCCACATATTTGGTATCCCTGCGTCCGTAACAATCTGTATAATAAAACAGAATCGTTATTAGATCCGCAAAGTGAACCCCGTAAAAAACAACCTAAAAAAACTCTCTCTGATAAAGATGATTTTTTATTAATGCCCTTTAAAAATGCTCTAAAAAAGTGATTTAAAAAAGTTACGCAATCTAAAATAAGACCACTAAAAAGAGCTATCATTCTTGCAAAAAATAAGCCCTTAAACAGATTTTTGAGGTGAAAAATAAAAAAGTTATGCATATGAAAGACGGTGATGCTAAAATTAACAACAATTTTGCCAAATTACTTTTTATTCAGTAAAAATGGGAAAAAATAAAAAAATATATATAAATGAAGCATTTTCATAAACGTGGCGACCCAAAGAATAAAAATAATATACTATTTTCATGGTATGGTTAACGGCCAAAAAAAAAAACACATAAAAATTTTCCTAAAACTTGATGATTTTCATTTCCTCCACCAACAAAGAGTTAATTAAATCTCACCAATTAGCTATAGATGCCCCAAAATTATGTATTAGAAAAGTGCATCTCATGTGGCAAAAGAAATAAGCCCCTATAGGTGCACAATAAAAAAAAGAAAAAAATTATAGCCTGTACAATGTGACATAGCAAATCTGATTTGAATGGCGCCTCCTTCCCTTCTATGCCCGGCCGTGCGCCCATACAGCAGGTTACCACCACATGTAGGGTATCGGTGTACTCGGGAGAAATTGCGTATCAAACTTTGTGGAGCCTTTTTTCATTTTATCCATTACAAATGTTTAATTTTCCACCCAAAATGAGTGTATTGTGAAAAAATATTACAATTTGCAGACTCCACCTCCATTTTGTTTTAACCCCTATAAAACACGTAAAGGGTTAACAAACTTCTTAAAAGTGGTTTTTCATACGTTGAGGGGTGTAGTTTCCACAATGGGGTAATTTACGAGTCTCGCTATTATTTAGGCCTCTCAGTGTCAATTAGAAGTTGAGCAGGTCCATCTAAATACAGGTTTTGGCGATTTTACAAAAAATGTGAAAAATGGCACCCAAATTCTGAGCTTCATAACATTCTAGTAAAATATGTGGAATCTGAAAAAACCATGCCAACATAAAGCAGACATTTGTGAAATGTAAGTTATGAATTTATTTGGGTGCTATGACTTTCTGAATCAAAAGTAGAGAATTTAGAACGTTGAAAATAAAGAATTTTTCTAAATTTTTGCCAAATTTTGTTTTTTTTCATAACTAAACGCAAAAGATTTCATCCAAATTTTTAAACTAATTTGAAGTACAATGTGTCACGAGAAAACAATCTCAAAATCCCCTGGATATCTCACAGCGTTCCAAAGCTATAACCACTTATAGTGACACAGGCCAGATTTGAAAAATGGGGCCGCGTCCTTTAGGCCAAAAGATGCTGTGTCCCGTAGGGGATAAATAACATCACAGCAAAGTAAAATTTGTTACGCACAAAATAAGTTATGGATTTTTGAAGATGGAAATGAGCGAAAATACCCTGCGTCCCTAAGGGGTTAAACTAGTGTCCACAAGAAAATGGTGCAAGTGTGTTTGGTTTTTTTTTCTACAATTTTATCAATGGCTAATAATGAGATTTTATTAACTTTTATTTAATGATTTCTTTTTTGAATGGTTTTTAGTATTTTCTTTCCGGCCGTTAGCCATGCCATAAAAATGTGTTCTATTTGTTCTATGGGTCACCACAATAACCCATTTATATAGCTTTTTTTAATGGTTAACTGGTTTTGGAGAATATAGAACTCGTTTTGTGAGAAATTTGTTTGTTTTTGCCTCGCCTTGTATTAATGGGCATAACATTTTTATTTTTTTTGTATACAGCGCTGTTTTAGGGCTTGTTTTTTTGCGGGACAAGTTGTACTTTTTCTTCGTATCATGTCAGGGTAAATGTAACTTTTTGATCACCCTTTATCTTTTTTGATCATGTGTCATTTGATCACTTGTTAATTGTAATATACTACAGCACTAATGTATTGCAGCATATTACATAGTCAGCCTATGTTGACGTTAGTTTTAAAGAACTGTAAGGGATCTTTTTTGCTCTTTAAGAAGCTTGTTTTACATAGTTTCTTTGCTATACCCCTCAGATTATCTCTGCGCTGCAGTAGCTGCTTTCTCTCTGTGCTAATAAACCCAGGAGTCAGCTTTAAAACAAACTCTAGTTTCATGGGAAGGGAGGGGGTACTGACCAGAGGAGGTCGTCATGTGACAGAGCTTTCTCTGTGTATGTAGCAGACTTGGATGTGTTCAGGACTGTGGATACAGAGTAGTGAGGTATAAGAGATCTCCCCTGTTCCCTACAGAGCTTTCTCTCTTCACCTCATACTGCAGCCCTTCCCCCACTTTGCAGTCTGCACTTTGTGCACTGTGCAGATTAGCTATCAACCCAGATTAGTAAACTGATGATAGATGTCCTTTCAAAAATTCTGATGTCCCCGACCCTTTCCTGAACTGATACCTAACAATTTTCTGACTTTTTTTTTTAATTGCCATGTCATAAAATCTATCAAAATATAGTAAATTATTCCCATCGCTTAACCCGTAATGGAAAATGGCACCCAAATGTCCAAAATGCCACTTTCGCCATTTTGCAACAAATAAAAAGTAATCAAAAGACCCTAGAATCTTTAAATTAGTAGCAATGAAAGTGTTCTCATCTTGCAAAAAAATGACATCACTTGGCTCCCTACACCGAAGTATGAAAAAGATATTAGCGCCAGAAGATGGCAAGATGAAGATATTTTTTTTTTTTTGTAAAGGTTTTTTATTTTTTTGAGCAGTGTACTTTAAAAAAAAATGTATGGAACGCTCAAATAACACATCCTATATCTGAATGAATTAAATATGTGAGCACAACCCCCATGTGTGGACGTCTGGTTCTCATACCATCCTTATGGACTCCTCAGGGTTTCTAAGTTTGAACAAATACATATTTCTGGCCTGCTGGATATCCTTTTGCAAAGCTCTTGCAGGGCTCCTCATGTTCCTCCTTTCAGAAAGGCAGAGGTAGTGGTCCTGCTGCTGGGTTATTTCCCTCCTGCGGCCCCCTCCACATCTTCTGGTGTATTGACCTATATCCTGGTAGCACCTATGGACACTACCAAATGGACACAACAAACCTTCTAGCCACAGCTTGCATTTATGTGCCATCCTGGATGGGCTGCACTTCCTGAGCCACTCCGTCTCATGCCACCACGAGTGTGAAAGCATCACCAATATTCAAAATTGACAAAAAAAATCAGCCAGAAAGCATTGGTTCTGAGAAGTGGTCTGTGGTCCCTACCTGAGTGTGTCTTGTGAATTGCCTGTGAAATTTGTTAATCAGTGTTGCTTCCTAAGTGGACACAGAAGTTTGATTTCACGGAAGTTTGATTCACTTGGAGTTATATTGTATTATTTAAGTGTTCCCTTTGTTTTTTTGAGAAGAGTATTAAAACAGATATTACTTTAGAATCCTGGTGATCGTATTGATTCAAAGAATAAAGGAGACATGTCATTTGGGGCTTACAGTGAATGCCGGAAAAACCCAGCCTACAAGAAAATTCCGTAAATGCATTTTTTTGTTTAACCCATGCCTTTGCATTTGTTTTTTTTTTGTTTTTTTTACCACTTCCCAGTACCGGACATGGAATGTTAAATACCATCACTTGTTTTGCAGAAAATAAGGCCACCCACTGCTTTTTACATGGAAAAATAAGTTATAGATTTTTGAATGTGGGGAGTAAAAAAATCGCGAATTTGAAATTGGGAGTGTGTGAGGGGGGGGGGGGGGTGTTTAAGGAAATCTACCACCAGGATCAAGGATTGTAAAACAAGCACACTTGCATGCTAGTGTATGGCCTGTCAGACAGGGTCTACTCTTTTAGCCTCTTATGCCCTTGTTTTTGCAAAATTATGCAAATGAGCTCAATTTACTGCTGGGCAGCTCAAAGCCCCTCAGTTCTATTTGTTTATACGTACACCCCATGGCCTACTGAGTAATGCAAAGTGACATGGCTCCAGGCTGCTGCTGTGAGGAGATGCTGCTCCCTTTCCTCTCTACATAAAGATTACAGATACCAGAATTTTAAAGGGAACCTACCACCACAAATCTACCGTATATTCCGGTGCATAAGACGCGCTGCTGAGCCCTCTCCATAGCCGGTAAGTCTTTGCTGCATATTGCAGGTGCTAGCACCGATAGTGGGTGTTTTCACAGCGTGGGCTGCCGGCAAAGATGCCGGCAGCCTCAAAAAGATAGCGGCGCGTGGGCGCCGCCATCTTACCTGGGATCGCCGCTCCCCGTGACGTCATCGGTAGCCTCCCCGCGATCTGTCTCCATGGTAGCCTCGGGTCTTCCAAAGACCCGAGACTATTTAGTTTTAACCCCTGCATTACAATGTGCTGATAGCACATTGTAATGAATGAGGAAAATCCCCATATGGTAGGTTCGATCAGACAACCTAGGGTTAAAGTACCCTAGGGAGTCTGAAAAATAGTATAAATAAAAATTTAAAAAAAGTTTAAAAAAAAAATTATAATAAAAAAACCTAAAATTTCAAATCACCCCCCCTTTCCCTAGAACTGACATAAATATAAATTAACAGTAAAAATCATAAACACATCAGGTATCGACGCGTCCGAAAATGCCCGATCTATCAAAATATGATAACGGTTTTTCAATGTGTTTAACCCTGTAACGGAAAATAGCGCCCAAAGTCGAAAATGGCAATTTTTGAAAAATATAAAAAAAATCTATAAAAAGTGATCAAAAGGTCGTACAGTCCTAAAAATGATATCATTGAAAATATTATCAAATTTTGCAAAAAATGACACCACCCGCAGCTCTGTACACCAAAGTATAAAAAAAGTTATTAGCGCCAGAAGTTGGCAAAATCAAATGTATGAAAACATTATAAAACCTATACAAATTTGGTATCCCCATAATCGTACATGGAATGGCATATTTAATAAAATAAAAATTTAAGGTACAGTATGGTAACATTTACAGTAAAATGAACGATGGTCATGTTGTTGTATGCCTTATGTTTATGAGCGACAGTTTTCCTGCTATATACCTGCATGTCATAAGAATTTAAATTAAAAAAAGGACCATGTTAAATTCAAATCTGTTCTTTTTAAAAAATTTTACCGGTGTTTTGCATGCGTTGGAAAAGGGGTAGTCTTATACGGCGAATATATCTTAAACTCTACATTTTAAACAGGAAAGTAGGGGGGTCGTCTTATACACCAGGTCGTCTTATACGCCGGAATATACGGTACCTATAAAGGTAGATCGCGTGGTAGGTGGATCAATGGGACGTGAGGATAGCCCTTTTAAGGGCTAATCCTCACGTCCCCGCACTTTTTTACGAACTTTTATTAGACTTTTATGCAAATTTTACTATGCGGCTACTGGGGCGTGGAGTAGCCGCATCTGAGGTTACATGGCACGGCTACTCCATACCCCGGTAGCCTCTTTTCTCCTCCTACTCACCATCTTCGGCGTGCAGCTGCTCGTAGCTGCGCTCCCTCGTCCGAGGATCCTGCAGTCTGCACATGCGCAGAACAGCACTGTGCAGCCCCGGCTTCAGAGCAGTGACCGTGCAGGCGCGGGCCTGCTGTTCTGCGCATGCGCAGACTGCAGGATCATCGGACGAGGGCGCACAGCTGCGCGCTGAAGATGGTGAGTAGGAGGAGAAAAGAGGCTACCGGGGCGTTGAGTAGCCGCGCCATGTAACCTCAGATGCGGCTACTCCACGCCCCAGTAGCCGCATAATAAAATTTGCATAAAAGTCTAATAAAAGTTAGTAAAAAAAGCGCGGGGACGTGAGGATTAGCCCTTAAAAGGGCTATCCTCATGTCCCATTGATCCACCTACAACCCGATCTACCTTTATAGGTAGATTTGTGGTGGTAGGTGCGATACCCAGAGAAGTATCCAAACACTCATTACCGCTTCAATACTTTCAAGAAAATGAAGTATTTTCTGGATTCAATGTTTAGAGTGGGGTCATGTGGATCATTTACATTTCCAATTAAATTCATACGGTCAGTAACAATCAAGGCTGTATTGGTAATGTTAATAATTATAATCTTTTGCGCCGTCAAATTCTGCAGTGCTTTACAAATCGTAGGGGACATATAGAATTGTAATATAACATTAGAGTACAAATGGTCATATGAAACAATAGGAGTGAGGGCCCTGCTCACAAGACCTTACAGTCTGAGGATGAAGGGGGTGACACAAAAGGTATATCATGAGCTTGTATTATGGTCCATCCATTCTCTATTAATGTATATTTTATTGTGTCTTAAACGTTTTTATTAATTCAGTTAACTGTATTTAATTTATTTTATGAATAACATTAAATCATTTTGAGACCTTGTGGGAGATTTATCACAAGTATCTAGAGAAAAATGGCTCTAGTTGCTCATGGTAATCAATTAGAGCTCAGCTTTCATTTTACCACAGCAGTTTATAAATGAAAGTTGATTTCTGATTGGTTGCCATGAGCAACTAGAACAGTTTTACCTCAGAAATGTCTAATAAATCTCTCCCCTTGTGTTGGGGGAAACTGAGAGATGTAGAAACACCATATGGACTATTATTAGTATAGTATTATTATTTATCATCCTGCCAGACACATCTCTTCAATAGGATTGCCTGCCTGATGTCTCCTTTGCAGATTCCCCTGCAGACAAATACTAGTAGTCCAACAACAGCAGAGGTCGTTCAGTACTGAAGATGACAGAATCTCGATATTGAACCGCTCTTAGTATGAAAGTATTGCACAAGACACAAGATTGATAAATTGTGCAAACCTAACTAGAGGTTCTGTGCATTATGCAACACCCACGTTTGTGGCTGGCATCGATTGTGGGCATTGCCATAGTTTTATAGAGATTGTCTACCCCTTTGAAATTGTTGGGGGCCACAACCTGTCACGGAGAGCCTGGATTCTCAAGCGCCTGTCGTGCACACAGATCTGTTGCATGTTACCAGAAGATCTGCTGTGTACTCTAGAGGGACTAATACAGTAAGAAAAATATCAAAGTTAAAATCACCCGCCCTCTCCCTTGGAGTAACAAAAAAACATGTTGCCACTACCCATTAGTACAGTTCTTTGAAAATATAAAAGCGATTATTCCTGGAAGTGAAGTTTTATAATATAAAGCTTTTAATAAAAAGTGGTCAAAAAGTTGTCTTTATATAAATTTGGTATCCCGGGGACCGTACTAACCCAAAAAGTAAAGTGGAGCACACAGTGAAAGCTATTAACCCTTTCACGCTCCGTGACGGATATATCCGCCTCGGAGCTATGAAGGGTGTATGAAGAGGGCTCACGGGCTGAGCCTTCTTCATACAGAGATGGGCTTTGCATATGGGCATATCGCAGAAAAGACCCATCACTAACACCCCCGGTCGTCAAAGACGGCGGCGGCACTTTAAACGTGGCGCTGCAATCTTACCTGCAATCGTCGCTCCCACGAACGTCATCCGGGGGGGGGGGGGGGTTTCCATGGTAGCCTCGGGTCTTCGTCTGATCCGAGGCTTATTGGCTTATGCATATTCATTACAATGAGCCAGTGGCTCATTGTAATGTATAGTGAGCATAAATGCCATATACTGGGATACAGTAGTATTTCATTATATGGTAGGAATGATCTGACCATCTAGGGTTAATGTAGCCTAGAGGGTCTAACAAATTGTGAAAAAATTAAGTCCGAATCGCCCCCCCCCCCTTTCCCTAGAACTGATATAAAATATAATAAACAGTAAAAATCAGACACATTAGGTATCGCCATGTCCCAAAATGCTAGATCTTTCAAAATATTAAAACGCTTATAACCGGCGGTGACCTCCGAGACGGGAAATGGCGCCAAGATGTCCGAAATACGACTTTTACACCTTTTTACATGACATAAAAAATGTAATAAAAATAATCTAAATGTCTAACAGTCCTCAAAATGATAGCAATGAAAACGTCGGCTCGTTTCGCAAAAAATGACACCTCCCCCAGCTCCATGCACCAAAGTATGAAAGTTATTAGCTTCAGAAGATGGCAACATTTTATTTTTGTACGCATTCGTTTAATTTTTGAAAATGTATTAAAACACAATAAAACATATATAAATTCGGTATCACCGCGATTGTACCGAACCAAAGTATAAAGTAGAGGTGTTATTTGGAGCGCAGAGTGAAAGTCGTAAAAACTGAGCCCACAAGAACGTGACGCACACGCAATTTTTTGTGTGAGCCGAATTTTTTTTCGGGACAAGCTTACATTCAGTAGTACCATTTTGCCAACTTTTTAATTAACATTTTTAGGTAATTCAAAATTGTGAGTGTTGGTTTTGACTTTTGGGCACTATTTTCCATCCTACAATAGGTGTTGAGACCTACTGGTACACGTTTACTAATTCACTACGGAACAGCAGTCAGTTACTTTTAGTGCCAGTTTTCTCTAAATATCTCCAACCATTGGTGGATAAGTAAGGAGCTTTATGGCGAACCCTGAAATCCTTTATTTAACACTAGGTTCTCTATGTAGAGTGACCACCTCTAATACTTTATACTGCATTGGATTGACCTATTATCTGTGGGGTTGAGAATTGAGACAGGCAGAATATGGAATTGCATCCTATTTGATATTTTTAAATATAACCTAAAAAACGATTGTGGGGTAAACGCAAATCTATCATTGACGATGTAGAGTGAGTCCGGCTGCAGCAGGAAAAAAATATTTTTGTCGATATACAAAATACAGACGGTCCCCTATTTTAGGACACCCGATTTAGACAACCCATAGTTACAGACAGACCCCTCTGACCTTTGAAGCTCTCTGAATGCTTTACTATAGTCCCAGATTGCAATAATCAGCTGTAAGTTGTCTGTAATGAAGCTTTATTGATAATCCTTGGTCCCATTACAGCAAAAAATGTTTAAACTCCAATTGTCACTGGGGCAAAAAATGTTTTTGTCTTGATCTACAATTATAAAATATACAGTTTCGACTTACATACAAATTTAACTTAAGAACAAACCTCCGGACCCTATCTTGTACGTAACCCGGGGACTGCCTGTATATCAATATGTTCCCCCTCTGGCAGGATCTGCTGTTCTTTGAGCTTCTTACACCTTTTTTTTTTTTTTTTTTTAAAGGCTTTTAATATTATGCAAATGTGCCGTAGGGGCCCCAAGCTCCCTAGGAGTTAATGGAACCTGGAGCCCCCAGGCTCATTTGCATATTTTTTAAAGCTTTTTTAAATTAAAAACAAGGGCATACGATGCGAAAAGAGCAGCAGATCCTGCCAGAGGGGGCACATGCCAGTGTGTCTGTATGTTTGGTTTACAATCCTTGATCTGGTGATAATGTCCTTTAAAGCCGCAATTACCACAAAAGTTAATCGACCCATGAGACCTTGAGGGGCTACAAAAGTAATGGTTAATTTTATCCAAGAAATTATCTAAGCGTGCGTTAATATCCCCGACTATATAGCAATTACAGAAAATGAGAGGCAGACCTGACAATATTTATTAGGATGGTCGGGACCGATGTTTAGAGGAGTTAATTCATATTTCTTGCATCTCTGCAAGAAAAAAGGAGGTCCTTTGACCTAAATTTAAAACTTAACTTTTAATAATCTTGAGATTAGAACTGAATAGTATTTTTAATTTTTCAATTCAGGAATTGTGTGCTAGTAACGTGTGCAAGTTGAATTAAAAACTTAATGTGGTGGGAGTAGGTACTGTCTTTAGTAGGGTTCGGGATGGGGGAGTGGGTTTATGGTATTGGCTGGAACTCAGTTCAGCCCCGATACCCCCTGAGGACGCCATAATCATGGCGAAACATGTCGGGGGGGGCTGTCTGAGCGTTTATACTCACAGTTTTAGAAGTGGTGATACGAAGTGGGACAAAGCTAGTTTAGTACTGTGTCGATCTGCAGCGACACACTACAGCTAGGCAATTCACTAGGAGGGAGACTCTAGGGAATTTTGGCTGGCTGGGTGGCTAACTGAAGAGCGGCTACCTTACAACCGCACGACAACAGGGTAGTGAAATATACCCACTCCAGCCAATACCATAAACCCACTCCCCCATCCCGAACCCTACTAAAGACAGTACCTACTCCCACCACATTAAGTTTTTAATTCAACTTGCACACGTTACTAGCACACAATTCCTGAATTGAAAAATTAAAAATACTATTCAGTTCTAATCTCAAGATTATTAAAAGTTAAGTTTTAAATTTAGGTCAAAGGACCTCCTTTTTTCTTGCAGAGATGCAAGAAATATGAATTAATATCCCCGACTATTACAACAGGACAGTCAACTGTGACAATTTGCAGAAAGGATGTGAGCGCTCTTCAAACACCCGCGGCGACACATGACATAGTAATACATTACGCTTCGCAAGGGGTTAATAAAGCTATCCTATGAAGTTAGTCTCACATGTCATGTAAAAAAGTTAATATTTTTATGATAGGTAAAGATTTCCAGAGATATGTCATTTAAAGTGT
The DNA here is from genome assembly GCF_040894005.1 of Engystomops pustulosus. Lineage (NCBI taxonomy): Eukaryota > Metazoa > Chordata > Amphibia > Anura > Leptodactylidae > Engystomops > Engystomops pustulosus. The sequence goes on along the minus strand of NC_092411.1, from coordinate 129,265,484 downwards.
ATAGCAGAACTTCAAAAATTGACCTAAACATTAAGGCACCGTTGACCATCTGTCACAATAAAGTTAAAGGGGTTTGCCCATGAAAGAAAATGTTCAAATTTCAATCCCCTAGTGATTACACAAAAATAATTTTTAACCCCTTGCTTTAGTTTTACTCAGTGTTATTGCTGTTTTAGCTCCTATCACTGCCTAAGCTGGTCAGTGCAAAATCTTAGGGTGTGGGCGGGGACTCTCTAAGCAGAAACATCATGATCCTCTCTAGTGCATAACACATATAAGAGCCCAGTACCTGGACCTTTGAGTAAGACTCCATTCAGACGACGGTATATGGCAGCTGTATGCTAGTTGTAATGCACGACATGCCTGTCACTTAGCCTTTCCGAGAAAAAAGTTAGTGGTTTATCTTTAGAAGTGCGTACAGCAGCACGCTCCCATTGCTCACCCTTCCAGCTCTCCAGCCGAATGTATGATAAGCCTGGATCCTAGCCTGGGCATAACATCCATTATTGAGGAATGAGCCTTAGTGTCGCTGGTTTATTATACTTGATTTTGATGGTAGATTTTCCTTTCATAGCAATGTATTAGTGTAAAAAGCCTATATCTTAAGTCCTCTCATGCATGTTGTAAGTTAACCTTTTTAGATCTGTCTTTAACGAGGAGTAACGAAATATACCAAAATAATATAGAACACTCGCTGCCGTAAATGCTTATGTTAAGTGTGACAGAGCTGTTTGAGGGCTTATTTATGTTCAACAAATTGCACTTTGCTGTGATGGTATTTTTATTCCATAACTTGACCTGTTAATTTTGTCGCCATTTTCTGACGTTAATAACTTTATTTATACTTCGGTGTACGGAGCTGTGTAGGGTGTCATTTTTAGCGAGATGAGTTGACGTTTTCTGTGCTACCATTTTGAGGACTGTACAACCGTATTACCCCTTTTTGATAAATTTTTTTTTTGCATTATCCAGAAAAAGCGACGTTTCAGACATTTGGGGTTCAACGTGATACCTTACATGTTTGATTTAACTTAAACTTTTTATATCCATTCTCTGGATAAGGGGGGCAATTTGAACTTTTAGGGGTTAAGAAATTAAAAAAAACCCTTTTTTACTATTTTTCTGACCCCCTAAGATGTCTGATTCCACCATATATTGCCATACTACAGTATGGCTGTATATGGGAATTTTCCACATCGTCTATTACAATGTGCAAATCGTACATTGTAATAGATGGGCTAAAACATTGCTTCATAGCAATGTATTGTAACAGGGATCATGGTATCCCAAGTTAGTCCTCTTGTGGGACAGTGAAAAAAGTTTGTTTTAATTAAGGAATACTAAAAATAAAAAAACCCAGTTACAGGCGGTCCCCTACTTAAGAACACTCGACTTGCATACGACCCCTAGTTACAGATGGACCACTGGATATTGGTAATTTACTGTACTTTAGTCCTAGGCTACAATAATCAGCTACAACAGTTATCACAGGTGTCTGTAATGAAGCTTTAGTGCTAATCCTGATTCTTATGACAACACAACATTTTTAAAATCCAATTGTCACAGAGACCAAAAAAAATTCTGGCTGGGATTACAATGATAAAATATACAGTTCCGACTTGCATACAAATTCAACTTAAGAACAAACCTATAGACCCTATCTTGTATGTAACTCGGGGACTGCCTGTATTAACTAAATAGTTGGTTAAAAATAAAAGCCCACCAAATGGGTATTGTCACGTATGGAGCGACCTTGGCTAAGAGGACATTAAATTATACCCATACAGAAGGGCAGAAATATACTATTCCAAAATGTTTAAATTTTATTTTTTTGCACCTCCCAAAAATTGTAATAAAAAAAATTAAAAAGTCAAATGTGCCATTTAAAAGGTTCTTATCTCTAAAAAAACAAGTGGTGGTCATGACTTCCAGAATATGGCATATAAGGTGTATATTTGCTGAATAAAACTTAAGAAAAACCCTTACATGTTTGGTGTCTCCTTAAAGGGAACCTGTCACCAGGAGACCCATTTTTAGCACTCCCCCAGTCCCCACAGAGCATAGTACATACACTGCCAAAGTGTTTTTGTATAAAAAATTGGTTTTACAGAAAAAAAGTTATATTGTAACTTTCATTAGCATCTGCTGTGTGACTAGGCAGTTGCCAAAAGGGAGGGTCTGGAAAGGAGCAGTCCCCCACCCCCACCCTTGGGGAACAGCTTCTCCATGTGACCTTTTCAAATATATGAAAACACCCATCACTTGGCTTAGCAACGCCCCCTGCTCCTCTGCAGCCAATCCCGAGTGTGGGGAGTTATTCATATATTTGAAAAGGTCACATGTTTCCCAAGGGTGGGGGGGAACTGCTCCTTTCCAGCTCCTCCCAAAAGGCAACTGCCTAGTCACACAACAGATGCTAATAAAAGGTACAATATAACATATCTTTTTTTCTGTAAAACCTAATTTTTATACAAAAACACTTTGGCAGTGTATGTACTATGCTCTGTGGGGACTGGGGGAGTGCTAAAAATGGGTCTCCTGGTGACAGGTTCCCTTTAATTGCACTTACCTACAGAATAATCTACATCCCCAGCATAATCATACAAACGGTGTCTTTACCGTTTTGTTCTAAGACACATCAGTATTTACTTTGTAGCATGATAATGTAATGGTGTTGGTTGGCTTTGCATTCAAGTACATCTTTTCCACCTGGTGCATTGCTATCTGCACAGCATCACTACTCAGCCTCTGTATACAAACAGAGAATGGCAGTGGCGAATGGCGACTGGAGAGGGGCCTTATATTTAAAACTGGACAACCCCATTAACGTAAAAGGCACAAAGCTGTATGCACCGTACATACTGCAAATTATATTCCTTTGATCTTCAAGCAAAGTATTGAAATTTAATTGGTCACTGATTATTTTTATATTTTTTTCATTTTTTTATCTAGCATAAATCAGTAGTACAAAGGACTTTGTAATATTTCTTGTAAGTACAGCAATAAATACCATCCCAGCAAACAAAAACCAAATGCAAACTAATGCTAAAGAACCCCAGAGCAGACACTCCTTTTCTTGCCCCTCATCTGCTCCCTGCAGCACACAGCAGCTCCTTCTCAGCAGTAGGACCTAGAGCAGAGCTGCACCAAGAAAGGTAGAGCACCCAGGAGTGGTACAGTACTGTTGACAAGTACTTGACAGTTCTGCTCTTGGTCCTGCCCTGGTGTATACTAACAGTCAGGACACAGAGCAAGTGGCAGCAGAGGACCCAGGTTCAGCAAGGACTAAGCTGTACTCCTTGGACTGTGACTGTCAGCAGGTTGTGGGCCTCAATGGGGTTTAACGGGCTGTGTGGCGCCTGTATATATTGGTTATTATTCCTCTTTTTTAGGCTTTTAGTTGAGATGAATGTTTGCTGCACTTTATGTACATGCTCAATAGTGAAGCTTTTCTGTCTCAGATCAGAAGAATTAGCCACTGGGAAGGAATGCCTGCATTCTGTGCAGTCTTTAGCATTATGGTGGATGAGTCAGAGTTGAAGTCAGAAGTGTGATTTACGGACTCCACAGTCTTGCTGAATGCCACCTTCCAAGACGCAATCTTACTGTCTACAGTGAGCCATGTGAGCAAAGTCATTCTCCCAGCAGCATTAAGACTGCCTAAAACTGTGACACTGCTGCATGAATGAGAGAATGGAAAATGTGCACACATTGAACTAATTTCACTCTTTAATATCTCTGACTATTTTTGCGCAGTGGTATTTACTTTCAGACCTCTAGGTTTCATGTTGCATAAACTTCAAACATGAGGCAGTGTTATTTATCGGACGCTGAGCCGATGCCAGTTCAGCTCAAGATCTGAGCCGAACCGGCATCGGGAAACACAGGGTGCCGTCTGTAACGTATAGCTGGCACCCCAGTGTAACACCCGCGATCGGCGTGGGCTTCGATCGCCGCTGCTTAACCCGTTAAATGCTGCGGTGAGCGCGACCGCGGCATCTAACATGCCTTTGGGGGGGTCTTTCCCCCACGAAACTTTTTCGGGGGCGCCGATCGTTGCTGTGGCATCACTGGGGTCCTGAAAGATGGCGTCTGTGATGTCATGTTTCAGGCACAGTGTTGGCCTATGCATGTGCATAGGCGGACACTGCCAATACCCTGCAATACATCAGTATTGCAGAGTATTATCATGAACAAGCAATCAGATGATTGCTTGTTCATGTCCCATGATGGAAATGGTCAAAAAGTACAAAAAAAATAATTTGAATAAAAAAATAGTAATAAATCACTAAAAATGCCCATAAGCCCCATAACCCGTAGAATAAAGCTAAATAACTGAACCCGCACGATGAACGCAGTTAAAAAAAATATATATTTTACCTATTGAATCCCACAAAAAATGCAATAAAAAGTGTTAAAAAAACATATGTACTCCAGATGATACAGTTGCAAAGTACAACATCTCCCGCAAAAAACAAGCCATCAACCAGCTCCGTAGCCAAAAAGGTAAAAATGTTATGCCACTTGGAACACGGCAATGCAAAAATGATAGATTTTTCCCACATTAGGGTTTTATTTGGCAAATTTAGTAAAACGTATGAAAAAATATTCATGTCTGGTATCCCAGTAATCGTATCAACGCATAGATTAAAGATAACATGATTATTAGGCTAAACGGTGAACACAAAAAAGGAAAAAATCCAGTATAGAATTATTTTTTACTCCTGCCCTCAAAAAAAAAGTTATAAATTTTCAACAATAGGGGATACCAACCCCAAAATGGTAACACTGGAAAAAGCATCTTATCCCGCAAAAAAAATGCCGTCCAATAACGAAAAAGCGAAAATTTTATAGCCTACAAAAAGGGGCCAATAAGGAAACTAAAATCCTGGCAGCCGCAGGGCACTTCTTCCATTCTGCGCCTCGCTGTGCGCCCATAAAGTAACGGCCACATGTCGGAGGTCTCTGTACTCGGGAGAAATTGCAGAACAAATTGTAAGATGAGTTTTCTCTTTTTATCTTTTGGAAAGTGTAAATTTTAGGGCTAAATAAACGACACAATTTGACCATTCTAAATTTCACCATTTTGATTTCATTACTATGAAGATCTCAAGGGGTTACCAATCTTCCTAAAAGCTGTGTCTGATAGCTTGAGGGGAGCAGATTTGAAAACGGGTTGATACATAGGGGGTTTTTGATGCTAAATATGTAAAATTTCATTCAAAACGGGATTCATCCCCAAAATAGTCAATTCTGAAAATATGGAAAATCGATAATCTATTTGTAAGCCGGCAACATCAAAATAAATTATCCAGACATTTCAAAAATTATGAAAATGTAAAGTAGACATATGGGAAATGTTATTCAACAATTTATTTAGGTGGTAAATTTATCTGCCTGAAAACGCAATAATTTTGAAGTTCGAAAATGGCAAATTTTTCAAAAAATCATCATTTTTCTTTTTTGTAAATAAATGCAAAACTTATCAGCCAAAATTTACCACTAAAATGAAGTACAATATGTGAGGAAAAAAATATCTCAGAATCGCTTTGATAAGTAACAGTGTTCAAAAGATACAACCATATAAAGTGACACAAGTCAGAATCCAAACAAATCGTGCTGAGCCTTAAGCTACAAAATAGCTGCGTCTTTAAGGGGTTAAATGTTGAGTGAGTACCCTGCTGTTACCCATTATTATGTTTGCCCATATGATTATAGTGCTGCTCAGTTTATTATGTGTACCACTTTAAATGGCGGATGTGTCCTTAGTCACGTATGAATGAAAAGTTTATATGTAAGCTTTTTGGTGCACCATGGACTTGCCACTGCACGCTGTTGCCCAGTTTTAGAATTGCATATAAATAATTTTTCATGTGTGTATCCTTTGGGTAACCTAAATATTCAATATACAGAGCTCCCAAAGAGCTATTCTATTCCAGTACTTCTATGTGCCAGTGTTGCTTATTTAGAAACTGCTTGGCTAGGATGATTGTTATGCTATATTTTCATTTTCTTGCTTATCTAACATGCAGTACTTTTTGTGTCCATATTGCAGACGGCAGCTCCAAACTAACATGGCAGTCAGACTGTGTGATGTGGCTTCTCTGCTTAGAAGTGGTTCGTGGGCAGCAGAGCCTTGGACTGGGGTCTGTGGGATTTTCATTCATTTTCTGTAGGCTTTTAATAGTGAAATGAGGCCATACCAAAACCTAAAATTTTGCTTTATTCAATTTAATGCAGCATTAAGAAAATTTCTCCAACCATTTGTAATTCCACAACAACTTTGAATAGACAGAAGGATGTATTTGAGATGAAATATGCCTCCTCACAGCATTTGATTGGATACTTAGTTTATGGGCACAACTTATGTTGCATTTCACAGCATTCTGATTGCATGAAAAATGGCTTCCGTTTTCAAAAGAAAAAACGTAGTAAGTACATTCCTTCAGCTATCCCCATTCTATCAGTTTTGGCCTGGCCGGAAATGGTGAGGCTCCTGTGACTGGCTTCAGAAGCCACTGTCCTTACACGTGTGACCACTTATGCCAGGGATTGGCTGCAATATTCAAAGTTGCTTTAATAGATTTTCCGGTTAGCACATAAAACCCTTTTAGTCCTGGATTCCCTGGTAAATACTGTCCAACACTTGATTACCCTTGATTTGATCATAGCAGAATAGGTATTATGGATGCTGAGCTTTGGGGGAAAAATTTCTTGCTTGTTATGTCAATGTAGCTGATAGTGGTGGCAAAAACGCTATATTTTTAGCACCAAATATAAACTAAACAATCATAAGCACTGATGTAAGTGTGTACCTCGATTTTCTCATTTGCGTGCTCTGGACCTCAGCAGCATGTGCATTGTGGTCCAAAGTGGACTCAAGTCACTGGAACTTCAGGAACATGGTGACTGACGTAGATGAGGTAAAAGGTTTGGGTCCCTAAACGCTAACTGCAGAAGAGCATACTATGGCGTCTTAAGTGCCCCAAACCTAAGGACAGGCTCCCTTTAAGGTTGAGTTGGAGGCACTAAACGTGTGAAACTAGCCTAGAGGGTGCACCAGGGCTCTGCCCACACCCATAGTGCACCAAAATTCTAATTTATATAGAAGACTAAAGATTTATATGAATTCACGCCATAGCCCTTTTCAAGAAAAGAATGCTTATGATGCAGAATACGGCACCTTCAAGGACCTGTGTTTAGGTTATATGTGAGGAGATCTAAGCTTTGCAGGCTGGATAACGGAGGCATTGCTTTTAACTTTTTCTTATCAAAATGCTATGAATGCTGAAATTACATTTAAAAATATGCTACCAATTGCTGTGAGGTGTGTGCTAGGAATTTTTCAATTGTTGGGCTCCTAGTTATTTTTGCATTGAACATGTTTTGGTATGGGCTCAAGGACCATTTGAATATTTAATGGCTACCACTTACCCAAAACCTCACATACAGTTGGAAGAAATGTTATTTTTCCTGTGTAGTGAGAACAGTTTTGTTGATGCCATCAACACAATGTACAGTACTTTGAAAAACTTCAACATGAGTATCATTTTATTCAGAGCAGATGGTCCTGTAGCTGAGCAATGCTATTATTTCAGCACAACCAGCCTAGTGCAGCTGTTCGCTGGACTGTTGGCTTAAGATCTCATTTTTGCCACCTGAGAAAGGAAATAAATGTGCAGTTGGGCACAGAGGTCGCGCTAACATTTTTCCAGAAGGGTAAAAATACTCCTCTCACCATTTTTGAGGAGTATTTTTACCCGAGGAGGAGTATGAAAATTTCGGTAGCACACTGCGCACACAGCACACACTACACTCACACACTGCGCACACAGCACACACTACACTCACACACTACTCACACACTGTGCACACAGCACACACTACACTCACACACTGCGCACACAGCACACACTACACTCACACACTGTGCACACAGCACACACTACACTCACACACTGCGCACACAGCACACACTACACTCACACACTGCGCACACAGCACACACTACACTCACACACTGCGCACACAGCACACACTACTCACACACTGTGCACACAGCACACACAGCACACACACACTGCGCACACAGCACACACACACTGCGCACACAGCACACACACACTGCGCACACAGCACACACACACTGCGCACACAGCACACACACACTGCGCACACAGCACACACACACTGCGCACACACACTGCGCACACACACTGCGCACACTACACACACACTGCGCACACAGCACACACTACACACACACTGCGCACACAGCACACACTACACTCACACACTGCGCACACAGCACACACTACACTCACACACTGCGCACACAGCACACACTACTCACACATTGTGCACACAGCACACACTACACTCACACACTGCGCACACAGCACACACAGCACTCACACACTGCGCACACAGCACACACAGCACACACACACTGCGCACACAGCACACTGCGCACACAGCACACACACACTGCGCACACTACACACACACTGCGCACACAGCACACACTACACACACACTGCGCACACAGCACACACTACACACACACTGCGCACACAGCACACACTACACACACACTGCGCACACAGCACACACTACACACACACTGCGCACACAGCACACACTACACACACACTGCGCACACAGCACACACTACACTCACACACTGCGCACACAGCACACACTACACTCACACACTGCGCACACAGCACACACTACACACTACACTCACACACTGCGCACACAGCACACACTACACTCACACACTGCGCACACACTACACTCACACACTGCGCACACACTACACTCACACACTGGGCACACAGCACACACTGCACTCACACACTGCGCACACAGCACACACTACACTCGCACACAGCACACACTACACTCACACACTGCGCACACAGCACACACTACACTCACACACTGCGCACACAGCACACACTACACTCGCACACAGCACACACTACACTCACACACTGCGCACACAGCACACACTACACTCGCACACAGCACACACTACACTCGCACACAGCACACACTACACTCGCACACAGCACACACTACACTCACACACTGCGCACACAGCACACACTACACTCACACACTGCGCACACAGCACACACTACACTCGCACACAGCACACACTACACTCACACACTGCGCACACAGCACACACTACACTCGCACACAGCACACACTACACTCGCACACAGCACACACTACACTCGCACACAGCACACACTACACTCACACACTGCGCACACAGCACACACTACACACACACTGCGCACACAGCACACACTACACTCACACACTGCGCACACAGCACACACAGAACACTACACTCACAGAACATTACACTCACACTGCACACACAGAACATTACACTCACACTGCACACACAGAACACTACACCTACAATCACACAGAACATTACACTACACTGCACACACAGAACATTACACTACACTGCACACACAGAACATTACACTACACTGCACACACAGAACATTACACTACACTGCACACACAGAACATTACACTACACTGCACACACAGAACATTACACTACACTGCACACACAGAACATTACACTACACTGCACACACAGAACATTACACTACACTGCACACACAGAACACTACACTACACTGCACACACAGAACACTACACTACACTGCACACACAGAACACTACACTACACTGCACACACAGAACACTACACTACACTGCACACACAGAACACTACACTACACTGCACACACAGAACACTACACTACACTGCACACACAGAACATTACACTACACTGCACACACAGAACATTACACTACACTGCACACACAGAACATTACACTACACTGCACACACAGAACATTACACTACACTGCACACACAGAACACTACACTACACTGCACACACAGAACACTACACTACACTGCACACACAGAACACTACACTACACTGCACACACAGAACACTACACTACACTGCACACACAGAACACTACACTACACTGCACACACAGAACACTACACTACACTGCACACACAGAACACTACACTACACTGCACACACAGAACATTACACTACACTGCACACACAGAACATTACACTACACTGCACACACAGAACATTACACTACACTGCACACACAGAACATTACACTACACACACAGAACATTACACTACACTGCACACACAGAACATTACACTACACTGCACACACAGAACATTACACTACACTGCACACACAGAACATTACACTACACTGCACACACAGAACATTACACTACACTGCACACACAGAACATTACACTACACTGCACACACAGAACATTACACTACACTGCACACACAGAACATTACACTACACTGCACACACAGAACATTACACTACACTGCACACACAGAACATTACACTACACTGCACACACAGAACATTACACTACACTGCACACACAGAACATTACACTACACTGCACACACAGAACATTACACTACACTGCACACACAGAACACTACACCTACAATCACACACTCACCCGTCCGGATCTGCGGGCAGGTAGAGATGGAGCAGGACAGGGAGCAGCAGCCCCGCTGTCCACAGGTATCGCGGGGCCTGCGCTCTCGCTCCGGAGCGCTGCTGACACAGATCACTGTGTCAAGTGTCGCGCTGAGCGGTCCGGCGCGCGCTGTGATCGCGCGACATTTACCTCTTTTGCAGCGCGCGCCGAGCCGCTCAGCCTGCGCGCTGCAAGGAATAATTGCCAAGCGTAACTTTACGCATGGCAATTATTTTGGGGGGTAATGGCGCCTCATCACGCGTCTATGACGCGTGGTGAGGCGTTAATGCGACCTCTGGTTGGGCAAAAATTATATTTTATGAAACACTGTTCATTTTTATTTTATTGTGTCAAGGCATTATATTTTTCTGTTCTACAAAGTGTAGAATATATTTTATTTATTTTGCAAAAGTAATCTCACTTAAATAATATGTATTTTAAAGTCAGCCAACAAAATCTTGCTTTGCCTTTTTATAAGGGACTGGTAGAAATTTTACACATTTCCCTTTTGTGTATTGAAGCTACTGACGTTTTCCAATACCATTTATGGCAGTTTAAAAGAAAAATCTTTTGTATAATGGCATTGCAGCTCCTAATTAGGGTGAGCTTAATATTTTTTTGATTAGGGATTCACATGAAGATTCATCCAGGTTAAACATTTGGTCACTTTTTAAAAAAAAAATTTTTTTTGGTGGTGGGGGGACTTTAACCTGTGGGAAGACACTTGAGGCATCCATTAAAGCTTGCACTGGGTCAGGCTTTGAATAGACAGACTTCCAATCAATTAATACCTGTACATTGATCCCATAGGAACCATATAATGCTTCAGTTTCCCTTAGAAGTGAAATAGGCTTTCACAGCCAACCACCCAGCTGTACTTTTAAATCACACACAAAATTGTTGTACTTTACCAGTCACCATTGAAAGCCTTATTTTACATCTGTGTGACAGAAAAGTATGTCTTTATGCAAAAAAATAAATCTGGGACCATTTGTCTGGTACAAAATAATGCTCGGTGAATTTTATTGTTTATTGTGTAAAAATGTCATTATGCTGTAAAGTTTAGTGTTTTGTGTCTGTGGTTTTCTTGCGGCCTAAATAGTTTAAAGGGAACCTGTCAGCAATTTGGGGCACAGAACCATCCGTGTCCTTATGGACCAATGGTCCCAAAGCACACTACATCTTCTATATCTGTGTCAACAATGGAAAGCATACAATCACTTGTACTATCTACAGCTCTCAGTAACTGCAGAGTAACCACTCATTTAGTGATGTCAGCATGTACCACACAGCAACGTGCAGTTACAGGGAGCACCTCTTCTCTAGACAAGTATAAATGTGTGTGCGTAATGATTGTACTGATTTTGGGACACTAAACCACTGGTCCATAAAGACCTGTAGCTGATTTAGTGTCCGAAATTGCTTTGACAGATTGCCTTTAAATTTGTTGCCCAAGTCAGGGAATGCTTCAACATATTGACCTTGTACTCTCCAGTTCTCCCCTCTGCCAATCTCAGGGTTCAGCTTTGCTGTTCTCTGCCTGGATTTACATGGCTGGAGCAGGGAGGTGACCTTACATTTGCATTACTGGAGTCAACAGAATACAATGGGGAGGTTTAGGGAACTATATTGTTGTAAAGTGCTTTTCATGTCCAAAAGTAAGAATTGCCCATCTATAGGATAGGTTAATAATACTTGATTGAGCGTAACCCTCTTGATTAATTGAGAACTATGGTGCTGCTACACATTTGAAGTAGTCTTTGCTGCAGCTCAGGCTTCCATAAGCTTCACTAGTGGCTGAGCCTGCACCTAACCTATATGGCTGCTACACTACAGCCATAGATGACTCCTACCTCTGTCCTGTGTTTAGAAGTGCCACAGGAAACACTGTTCTAGGCTGCTGGAGCGTTGTCGCGATCAAGCGTTAATTATTATGGATATATCGATAATGATATATACAAATATCCAATAATACATAATATATAGTTTTGTATAGAAAACTCCTTCCTGCATTACCCTCACTTGGGCACATTTATTGAATGACACATTGTTCACAATATTTCTTGAAAAGACACCTGTTGGGTCTCCAGTTGTGTGTTTACTGCATTTATGTACCTTCATCCTCAGATTATCTTTATAGTGTTCTCACAAGAGCTATAAAACCCAGTTTGTTGACTTGTGTTTACAGGATAAACGGCAGAGCACCAGTTTCAATTCAATTCACCAATTCAAGAGATTTTTAATGTTTTAATATGTTTGTAAATGGACAGTTCAGGTTATTATATTAAAAAAAAAATCCATGCTACACTTACAGCTGAAATTCATAACTTAGATCTGTTTCAGTGAAGACAGATTTCACTTCATATTTCTTTGGAGAAAGGGGAATATGCCAAATAGTAGATACATACTGCAACCATCTTGTTTATACCCAGAAAACCCAAGAAAAAAGGTCCAATGCAACTTAATTGAATTGTTCCACTTCGTGTCAGAGTGCTGCCATTGAGTCCATTTGCTGTGTTTGCAGCACATGCCTAATCTTCAATATCTACTAAAATAGAAGACAGAAGGTTTAGTAAATAAACAATAATTGATTAAAGCGAATTTTAGACACTCTAACTAGTTTTGATTCTTAGACATAAAACCTTATAAAATTAATTTTTGTGGATTACTGTATTTGTAATGCATATAGAAGTAATGGAAAGAATTAACAGCACATTAGTGATATTCTCAGTAGTATTTACAGCAGATCCTTAGGGAAAGTTATACACATGTTCTCAGCTTTTTCTGTACACTCATAGACTTCAATACCTTAAATATTGAGCCACCTCCTCCCAGTCAGATGCCAAAGAATTTTCTATAGTGGCCAATGTTTAAAGTGTGAATATGCTGGAGCATTGCAGCACACTTCATAAAACTCAGTTAGGAGTGCAATATCATTTCCAAAATTTTGCAGATGTATTTACAAAAAAGATTAGTTCTGACAGCTTTTTTTTCTCCCCTTTCCTCTATTCTGTCTTGTTAGCAGGTAATTGCTGCCATGGAAACACAGCTGTCCAATGGTCCCACTTGCAATAACACAGGCAACTGTCAAAACAACATAAACAACTGCTCATCACCAGTGGACTCCAGCAATACAGAGGACAGCAAGACAAACCTAATAGTCAACTACTTGCCACAGAACATGACACAGGAGGAATTAAAGAGCTTGTTTGGAAGCATTGGAGAAATAGAATCCTGTAAACTAGTCAGAGACAAGATTACAGGTATGCTATACTGTCAAGTCACAAGCATTTCAAGGGATTTGGAATCGCTGTTTTGTTAAGCACACACATTCTAATTACATCGGGTCTTTAATTCCCCAAAACTGTTTTGGAGAAAGGGGCACTGGTGTTACAAAATGTGACACAGGAACAATTTAATTTTAATCCTTTTTGGTGGGGGTTGTTCAGTGGATGCAGTCAGTCGCTAGTTAACCTCCTCAGGCAAATTTTAAGGAATGCTATATTTAGGTCACATGACTCAACAAAAGTTTAAAAATGTTTAAAACATTTGTTTTGAAACTTGTCCTTCCCTATTGCATTTTCTTTAGCTAAGAGTCATAATTTAGTTTAATGACATTGCATATTTCATATTTGGAAGCAGTAGAAAGTTTGGTCCTAATAAATGTCTAATGAAGTGATTAAAGACTGTAATGTAAGACATTTTATTCCATATACAGTGCACATATAAAAGCAAATGAAAATGAAGCCAGATGCTCTTTAAAACTTGACCTTCCTCCATCTCCACTTTCTCCTTTTAGTAAAGGCTGCTTCATTCGAAATGTTTTCTCTAATTTTGGCACCCTGTATTGGAATTATGCTCTTTGCTGTTTGCTTGAGATAAGACCACCTGCCTGACAGTATAAGGCCTTATTAAAATATTAGTTGCTTAAATGGACAACACAGATTGCTTGAGAGGTGGAGAATAAATTCCAACTGTCATAATTGGTTGATGGTTGGGAAGTAAGAGCTCTCCTCACAGAGACTTTGCCAATTAAGGCCCACATGCAGGTGTATGGAGACACCTTTTTAGGGCTCATGCACACGTCAGGGTTGTACATATGTCCCCCATAGACTGCTGTGGAGCACAGGCTCGGTACAGTGAGCTTGACAAGCAATCACCGTTTTGAGCCGTGGCCGCAAAAAGATAGCCTGCTCGATCTTCGGCTGTATTGACAGCCGTGCGGCTACTATTTTCTATGGAGAGGGGCAAACGGCGCTCGCCCCCTCTTCCTCTCCCGCGCGTTGACGTGTATATGGAGTGCCCTCTATATAAACTGGACCAACCAAGAGCAGGACTGCTAAAGCTAATCTGTTTTCCGCTTTGGGTTTGGACCTATTTTTAACAAGTGTATAAAACTTTTTTTTTTCATATCAGATTATAAAGTGTAATCTATGTTGAGTGGCTTTTGTTTCAGGCTTCAGAAAGAACCTGCATGGCTAAGAAAGGCCATGTGCGGCAGAAACAACCATCCCTTAAAGGGAACCTACCACCACAAATCTACCTATAAAGGTAGATTGGGTGGTAGGTGGATCAATGGGACGTGAGGATAGCCCTTTTAAGGGCTAATCCTCACGTCCCTGCACTTTTTTGATAACTTTAATTTGATATTTATTCAAATATATGGAGTAGCCGCATATGAGATTACACGAGGCGGCTACTCCACGCCCCGGTAGCCACTTTACCCCTCCTACTCACCCATCTTCGGCGCGCAGCTCCGCGTAGCTGCGCGCCCTCGTCTGGCGATCCTGCCGTCTGCGCATGCGCAGAAGAGCAGGCCCGCGCCTGTTTCGGAGTTGTGACCGCGCATCATGTTATCTTATTTTAATTTTTTTTTTTTTTTTTTTTGAGAAAATCAGATCTGAACCCACTTGATGCAGGATTTTGCCTTGTAAAATATTCTGTTAGTGACGCTGTTCAAGAACATATTAGACAGAGGATTTCCTTTGACCCCTTTCATGACTTCCATACGGCTATATACATGCTATTTGGACAACTCCTGTGCAGAAATGATGATTCTAAACATCTTGACAGTGGTCAACTTCACACAGCCTGACAACTAGAAACACAATCTGGGTGTCATATTAAACAGGAGTATCTCCCCTTTCATATGATATCTGGGACCCAAATGTATCATGTATTTGACATATCAATATTCTGTTATGTCATATAGACATTGGATGGAAAAAAATCGCCTTTAACAACTTGGCCATTTTGTACCATCTGGACACGGCCCATTTTTTCAAATCTGTTACTATAAGTGGTTATAACTTTACGCTTTTACATATCCCAGTGATTTTGAGATTTTTTTTTCACATGACATATTGCACTTTGAGTTAGTTGAAAAATTTGGGTTTTTTTGTTTATAGGAAAAGAGGATATTTGAACATTTTTAAATATTCTTTTAAGAAATTCAAAATTTTCTAATTTTGACATTTTTATGATGTCAAAAAAACTTGATAACACTTACCAAATGTCTGCTTTATGTTGGCATGATTTTTTTTTTTTTTTATGCGTCCTCTCATATTTGTAGTATGTTATGGGGTTTAGAACTTTAGGTGTGATTTCACATTTTCGTTCAAAACGCAAAATCATACTTTTGTGGGACCTGCTCAGCTTTCAAGTCACTATGAGAGGCCTAAATAATACTAAATCCCCATAACATAGGGGAGACTTTCACTGTACCATAAAAAAAAATCTTCTATCTTCTATGGATCGCTATGATTACAGTGATAGCTCATTTATATAGTTTGTCCAATTTTACTGAAGAAAAACAAAATAGAGAAAATCACATGGCAAGTTTTTCATTTTTTTTTTTTTTTTTTTTTTTATACAGCGTTCACCAAGCAGTTAAAATAATGCTTCCCATTTATTGTATAGATTGTTACGGTCACGACCATACCAAATATGTGGGGATTTTTGGGGGATCTAGTGTTGTCTCATACACAGCTGATAAAGTACATATGTAGTTTAAGGGACATTCACTTTATTTAATTAAAAAAAAATTTAAAAGTTATTTTATTTTAAAACTTTATTTGACAGGTTGACTTGAACAAGCAATCCTCTGATCACTTGTTTAAGCTATTGAGCTAACACAGTTCAATACATATGTATGTCCTCTCTAATCTAGATCCTGAATGAGGAATCAGCTAAAACCCGCAGCAGGTTTTTGGCACAGGTTTTAGCCAATTTGGTTGGATTGGTCTATTCTCCCACCCCTTAATCTCAATTGGTGTGAGTGTGGCATGAGGGGGCACAATTCATTATGCCAGGAATGTGGATTTATTCATGCCTTTCTGCTTTTGGTGCAGACTTTGGGGCTGGATGTTTTCATGTGTTTCATTTTCGGCTCAGCATTCCTCTGCTGGGGGAATCCTACGATGTGTTCTTGTCATTCAATTGGTGGCAATTTATCAGTTCTCGGCATAATATCCGGCTCAGAGCCGAACCGGCATTGGGATACACGGGGTGCCGGCTGTAGCTAACAGCTGTCATACCAGTGGAACACCCGTGGTCGGAGTGGGCTCCGATCGCGGGTGTTTAAAGGACACCTGTCATCAGGTCTGTGTCACTTGTCCTGTTACTTCTACCTGTTGGAGCAGCTTACAAGGATTCCATCACAGCCTTAATCTAGTCAATTCATACAATGATAATTGCAAAATCATCGTTTCTTTATTATGTAAATGAGGCTGGTCACATGGTCTGAGGCAGTGATGTCACTCCTGTTACCCCCTCCCCTCTCCTCCCCCTGCTCATGTCTGTGTAATCTATAGTAAAGCATTGCCAGTGTGTGTGCTGCATCTGATGACATGCAGCATCCTCCTAATACACAGAGACACAGACATCAGCTACACAAGTACCTGACATGTTCTGCTACAACATGGCTGCCTGGAGCTGTTGTATCTCTCCTACACACACAGGCAGCAGGGGGCATGGCCACCAGCAAGCACATGGAGCAGCCATCACAGCATTATACAAGCAGTCAAATACTGGGGGGTGTGGCTGTACCTCCCATTTGCTAATGACTCATTGGACATTTCACAGGTCATTTTCTTAGCTTTAGGACCTCATTGCATAAGTTTACAGGCATGTAGAGGGACAATGAAGGGATAGAGGCAATGCTCTCTAATGGCAGTTTATGAAAATATATTTAGTTTATGGGGCTTATTTTGCCTGACGGGTTCTCTTTAACCAGTTAAATGCTGCAGTCAGCGCGACTGCCGCATTTAACATGCCTTCTGGGGGTCTTTCCCCCACGATTGCCACCAAACTGCCCCACCACCACCACTACCAAGCACAGTCTTCAGGGTGGCGACGGTCGTTGCTATGGCAGCCCTGGGGTCCAATCAGGATCCCAGAGCTGCCTGTAGGCACTGCTTGAAAGTCACCTTATGCATGTGTATATAGGCTGACGCTGCTAATACCCTGCAATACATCAGTATTGCAGAGTATTATCATGAACAAGAAATCAGATGATTGCTTGTTCAAGTCCCATGTTGGAACTAGTAAAAAAAAAGTTTTTTCAATTAAAAATGAAGTAATTAATCAATAAAAAATGCCTGTAAACACATAACATATAAAGAGACCTATAACACAAAAAACAGTCTAACAAACCCCACATATATATAGTATCACCGCTTCCGTAACAACCCATAGAATAAAATTAAATAATTATTGAAGCCGCATGATGAACGCCGCTAAAAAAAAACTGTTGAAAACTCGCCAAAAATTATCTTTTTTCTACCTATTGAATCCCACAAAAATGCAATGAAAGGTGAACAAAAAAACATATGTAATCCAGAATACTGTTGCAAAGTACAACATGCCCCGCAAAAAACAAGCCATCAACCAGCTCCGTAGCCAAAAAAGTAAAAATGTTATGCCACTTGGAAGACTGCAATGCAAAAATGATATTTTCCCCACATTAGTGTTTTATTTGGCAAATTTAGTAAAACGTAAGAAAAAAAATTCAAGTATGGTATCCCTGTAATTGTATCGACCCAAAGAATAAAGATAACATGACTATTAGGCTATACAGTGAACACCAAAAAGAAAAAATCCAGTACAGAATTGATGCTTTTCTATTCCAGCCCTCAAAAAGTAGATCCTACATTTTCAAGAATAGGGGATACCAACCCCAAGATGGTAACACAGGAAAAAGCATCTCATCTTGCAAAAAAAAAAGCCATCACGTGGCCCCAATAATGAACAAGCAAAAATCATAGCCTACAAAAGGGGCCAATGAGTAAACGAAAATCCTGGGAGCTGCAGGGCACTATTTCCCTCCTCCGCCTCGCTGTGTGCCCATAAAACAAGTAACGGCCACATTTGGAGGGGAGAAATTGCATAACTTGCATAATTTGGATATGTGTAAATTTTAAGGTTAACATATAACCCCCAAAATTGCCCATTCTAAATTTCATCTCCATTTTGATTCAATTACTATGAAGATGTCAAAGGGTTAACAATCTTCCTAAAAGCTGTTGGGGGGGGGGGGCTGCAGATTTAAAAATGGGTTGATTATATAGGGTGTTTTTGATGTTAAATATGTAAAATTTAATTCAAAACCGTATTTGTCCCCAAAATAGTAAATGCTGAAAATACAGAAAATCGATATGTAAGCCACATGACATCAAAATACATTACCAGACATTTCAAAAATTATGAAAATGTAAAGCAAACCTATGGGAAATGCTATTCAGCAACTTATTTAGGTGGTAAATCTGCCTTAAAATGCAATGATTTTGAAAATGGCAAATTTTTAAAAAAAATTCTAAATTTTTCTTTTTGTAAATAACGCAACACTCATCATCCAACATTTACCACTAACCTGTGGGAACACCAACATGTGGGCATTGTTTTGATAAGTGTTCAAAAGTTATAACCATATAAAGCGAATGTCAAAATACAAAAAATGGGGCTGAGCCTTAAGCTGTAAACTGTCTGCGTCCTTAAGGGGTTAAATAAATCATTTTCTAAAAACCAGTGGCTGTTTATGTCCATTGCCCTCTTCCTCATGCAGAATCCGGCAATCGCAAAAAGGGGCACTGTAAATATAGCCTAGTCATGCAGATTTACATGGAGCAGTTAGTTTGAGGTAAAAACAGTTAGGTTGAGGTCATCCAAAGGGATATGTTTTTTTAATTTGAATTAAACGCACGATGGAGCTAAAGGTAAACTTACATCTAACTTTTCTTTTTATTGGGAACATGTTTTATTATAAAAACACTTTGGAAACCTGCACACTATTTTGTATGGGGACATGGAGGAGCCATAAAAAGGGCTCCTGAGGACAGGTTCCCTTTTTTAAAGGGGTGTTTCAAGAATAAGCATAATTTAATATTCAAATAACCCATTAAAAAATGGCTGCTGGTCACATGCCCACAGCACATGTCCTGTACCTGCCTGGGCAGTTCATGTGATCATCACTATTTGGGTGTAGTGGGTTTGATGTCACTGAGGGGGCAGGACCTATCACGATTAGGGGGCAGAGCAATCTTTAACCCCTTCCCGACGCGTGCCGTACTAGTACGGCGCGCGCCGGGTCCGGGTGCATGGAGAGGGCTCTCGGGCCGAGCCCTCTCCATAGCCGGTAAGTCTTTGCTGCTTTCACTACGATCGCCGCCGGCAATGCTGCCGGAGGCTTCAGAAAGATGGTGCCGCATGGGCGCCGCCATCTTGCCGCGGATCATCGCTCCCCGATGACGTCACGGGGAGCGGTGATCCGTTGCCATGAAGCTGTCTCGTTTTAACCATTCATTACAATGTGCTATCAGCACATTGTAATGAATGAGGAGTAAAATCCCCATACAGGCGGTCCCCTACTTAAGGACACCCGACTTACAGACGACTCATAGTTGAGGACAGAGACCTCTGCCCCCTGTGACCTCTCTGGATGCTTTACTTTAGTCCCAAACTGTAATGATCAGCTGTAAGGTGTCTGTAATGAAGTTTTATTGATAATCCTTGGTCCAATTACAGCAAAAAATTTTGAAATTTCAATTGTCACTGGGGCTAATTTTTTTTTTGTCTGGATCTACCATTATAAAATATACTGTTTCGACTTGCATACAAATTCAACTTAAGAACAAACCTACAGACCCTATCTTGTATGTAACCTGGGGACTGCCTGTATACTGCCATATTGCAGTATGGCAGTATATGGTAGGATCGATCAGACAACCTAGGGTTAAAGTACCCTAGGGAGTCTGAAAAATAGTAAAAGTAAAAAAAAGTTAAAAAAAAAAAAATTTTAATAAAAAAACCTAAAAATTCAAATCACCCCCCTTTCCCTGGAACTGATATTAATATTAATAAACAGTAAAAATCATAAACACATTAGGTATCCCCGCGTCCGATCTATCAAAATATAATAACGGTTTTTCGCTGCGTTTAACCCCGTAACGGAAAATAGCGTCCAAAGTCAAAAATGACATTTTTTTGCCATTTTGGAAAAATTTAAAAAAATTAATAAGTGATCAAAAGGTCGCACAGTCCTAAAAATGATAGCAATGAAAACGCCATCAAAAGTCGCAAAAAATTACACCACCCACAGCTCTGTTCACCAAAGTATAAAAAAGTTATTGCCGCCAGAAGACGGCAAAATCAAAAAAAAAAAATTTTGTACAGGAGGTTTTCATTTTTTTAAATGTATGAAAACATTATAAAACCTATACAAATTTGGTATCCACATAATCGTAGCAACCCAAAGAATAAAGTAGACATGTCATTTGTGGCACACAGTGAAAGCTGTAAAATCCAAGCCCACAAGAAAACATCGCAAATGTGTTTTTTCACCATTTTCACTGCATTTGGAATTTTTTTCCTGCTTCCCAGTACGCACCATGGAATATTAAATACCGTCACTACGAAGTGCAATTTGTTACGCAGAAAATAAGCCATAACAGAGCTCTTTGTGGAAAAATAAAAAAGTTATAGATTTTTGAAGGTGGGGAGTGAAAAATGGAAGTGAAAAAACTAAAAAAGGCCAAGTCGTTAAGGGGTTAAGAGCATAGACCCCTCAGAGATATCTGTGTTGAGGGGTCAGTGCATGGAGGAGAAAAGTGGAGGGGTGTGTGGCAGGGCAGTTTAAAGGGGTATTCCCATCTGGGCATTTACATTTAATTGAATTCATTTGCCATATATAAACATTTCTTCAAATGGATGTTATTAAAAAAAATGTTCCTGTGTGAAGATAATTTCTCATAAATGTAGTCATGTAGTCCCTTAGAAATGAGAGAGCTTCCTCGGATACGGCCACTTCTGCTGGAGTGATTGCACAAATAAAAGGTTTTTGTACATGAAATGTCCAGGAATTACACCGCTATCCTGTGGTAATGATTCCTGAAGCAGAGCTCAATAGCGCATGCCTGGCCACTGCTGCCAAAATGTAAGGTGGTCGTATCAGAGGAAGCTGTTTCGGGATTCGGAAAAAAACTCGGAATTTAAAGAGTTTGTGTAGCAAGATCAGCACTCGCATGCACCGGGACGAAGAAGGTGAACTCCGGCAGACTTCGGCGCAGCATCAACACCTGGTGGATATCGGGTGCACGGACCTTAGTGAATCCTGGCAGACCCGAATCCTCGTCGGAGAACGTGCCGCTGGATCGTGACTGGACCGAGTAAGTAAATGTGCCCTAATGTTCAGAAGGTAAATTAAAGTGTATATAAACCTTTACCCTGATAATATTACCACATTTTCAGCTCATAGAACTGGATGGATCATAATGTGTCTGCTTAGAGAGTCCCACATCCTGGAATTTTGCACTGACGAGCCTAGGGAGTGATAGGAGCTAAAACAGTAATAAAACTGAGTAAAATTGTGATGTAAAAAGTTAATGATCTGTGTTAACATCACTAGGGGATTGAGATTTGTGTATTTTATTTCATGGAAAACCCCTTTAACTATTGTTCTTGATGTTAACCCTCTCCTACGCAGAACAATCGGAGAGCACACCATCCCTACATGATCAACACCTATGTAATGGTGTTCTTGCTCAAATTCTTATAAACCATGGAAGTTTCCATCGCAGTGCACATATTACACCCATCTAAATAAAATCTGTTTGAAGCTTGGTGCAATTTTCAGCAAAAATTATTTGGTACCCTGTGGATTTAACATCCCGTTTGCTGCATATTTTGGTGAATATTCCCCATATATGTGGGGAATGTATGAACTCCTCACATCTTACTGTATTTAGGAAAGTACATTTTCTGTATAGAAGTAGCCTAGATGTGTACATATTTTAGTAAACATTTGCTGCAAAATTGCATTAAGGTGGTTGTGTGTGTTAAATAGTTAATTTTGTATACATGGCTGGCTGTGTTTTGAGCTTTTTACTTTGTGTTGTAGATATATAAAACACATTTGTGGATTGCAACCAAATATTGCATGGCTTTTGTTAATTCTTATTGGTGTGGTGTGTTGTGGTGTATATATAAAACTGTCCTTTCTGTTATTATTTTTGCATCCCTATTTGTGTGTAAGCCTCTGCTTTGTTCTGAGATTTATGTAAAAATTGTATGTTGTCATAGCATTTTCGGTTTAATTTGTGTTTGTTACAAAGCTGTATGATAGTGGCACAGGCTGTCAATTGTTAAGACAAATGCAATTGACAGGTTTTCTGCTTTAATCGCTATACTTTGCAGGTTGTGACTCTTAAAATTTCTCGCTGAAATGCAGATTTTTTGTTATTTGATTTAGTGATATGATTTATTCGAATGAATAGATGACCATGAGGTATCTGATCACTACAAATGTTCATCTGTTACATGTAGGAAGTGTAAAGTTGATTTCTGTTTGAGGCACATTTTTCCATAAATGTTTATGCATGTTTAATAAAATTTTACACTTGGACACCTTCATGCAATTTTGATTCAATCCCTATAAATTCCTTAATGCACTTTTGAAAATGTGGTAAGTGCCTACTTTCAGAATATTATATGGTTTGTTTGGGTTTAGCAGAATTCTTTATGCTGTAATTTAGGTTGTATTTGTACATGTCAAAATTGTAAAAATTGCTCTGGCCAAGAATGAAACAATATCCAGAAACACGTTCATGTGGAGGTGAGTGAGGGGGCGATCACTATGCCAGAATTCTGGCGTAATTTACACCTTAAATGCTGTGCATCACAATTAAGGGTTTTGAACTATTTTAAGGCAGTTTTCCAACTTATCCGAAAAGGAAGCATTTCAAATCAAACTGGTGACACAACTCAATAGAAATTGGTTATATCAATAATTGCCATGCTCCATTAAATAACAATTCTGATAATCTTATCTTATAAATCTGCTCTGCTGTTCCTTTGTTACTATTAAAATGGAATGAGTAGTAAGGTGGTGCCGGGACCCTCCAATGTGTAACACTAATTTTGTCCTGTGAGCCCTGACAAGGTCACAGTACCCTTAGTAGTAACATTCCCTTCAGGAGTGTTGACTTATTGTACCACTGACTTCATACAGAAGCAAATGTTGTTTTTGTCAGATTTTTTTAAATATGCGTGGCGTTGTCTATATGGTGGTCCTCAGAAGTCTTGCATTATCTGCACCAAAATCTGGAGTGGTTTAACATAAAGAACTTAGTGGAAAGACTTGCAACTGTTTGGTGTTCAACCACTCCTGGTTTTGTCTCAAAATAACTGATGCAAATAACTGGAGACATAACGGAGATGTGAACTGTGTGGGGCATGCATCTTCCAGGCCTGTGCAATCAAATGCATTATCAAAAATGGTTGACATCTTTGTATTAAGAACATTATTAGCTTTTGTAAAGTTTATTGTGGATAATGGGGAAATTAAAAGGGTTGTCCACTGTCCACAAATTGACATGGTTTGGGTAAGGAAAAGTTACAGAAAGTATATTGGAAAATTATATATCAGTTCCTTGCAGTATTCAAGATTTGTGCTTGTTCATTCTATAGAAAGCTTCTCTGTTTAGATCTAGTGGATAGAAATCTGTCCATGTGATGTGTTGGACAGGCAGGTACAAAAGCCGTTTGTATCATGAGTCTGCGATAATGGCTCGTGCCCCTGCATGTCCATCACATGACCATAGACAGGTTTCTATCCACTGGATTTTAACAGATAAGCTTTCTATAGCAGGACAGCAAGCACAGATCTTGAATACAGTGAAGAATTGATAAAGTATATTGAAAAATTGTATAATTTTTCCTTACACAAACCATATAAATTATTTGCAGAAAGTGGACAACCCCCTAACTTATGTGGCTTATTTGTAAAGCCAACTAAGCTTGCAAATGTTTCAATTTATTTTAGACCTTTTATTTCTTATGCTTTGAAATAAGGAGAATTAAGTGTTCAAGTGAGCCATTATCTTCTATTATCACTTAGAAAAACACTACCTTTTTGCAGATTTTTTTTCCATCCCAAATGTAAATGTTCTCTCATGCACTAAAATGCATGTTTGCCTTATTTAAATTGTTTTTTTAAAATTTCTATTAAAAAAAAATGTCCCCTCCTACTCATTCACCTGCATTTTCTTTTCTGCCATGCTTTGCGGATTTACAAACTGCCATTTCCTAAAAAAGAAGGTATGTGGAGATTACTTTTATGTATATATTACTGTACGTACTCTTGTGTTGTGACCTAACAATCCCTCCCTATTAACTCATATTGGCATTATTTAAACCTTTTTATGCTTCCAATAAATAAGTATGCTTCAAATAAATGGCTAAGACACATCTATTAATTCAATTTTATTAACTTTCTATTAACTACACGATAAAAAATTAAACCTGTTGTCTTTTTCAGTCAGGTATGATTCACATAACGTTAACAAACTAGAGATAACGATCATCTTGCTCATCTACTGTGGGTTCCCAAGTAGGATGCCTCTCGTTTTATGTAGAAACAACCACCTGGAACTTCATTAATCCTTTATTTGCAATAGATGAAAGCTGCTATACACAGATGTGACATTTCGGTATAGAACAGAGACTTCCTCAGACATGGAGACAGGGCTATGGAGTCGTTTAGCCAAGACTCCCCAGTTTCCCGAACTTCAGCTCCACCAAAATTGTTAGACTCAGATTTCACAGTCCCATTTTCCTGATCACTCTAGCAGTGCTTGACATGATACTTCCAAGCATGTACATAAAGTGCAGCACACATTCAACTTTTTTTTCAGGCGTTTACAATGTATCAAACTTGAAGAAGACTAGCACCAGAATCGAGGTAAAGAGGAGTATAGGAGAGTATGTGTACTTTTACTTATATTCTTTTGTAGGAAGTTCGGGAACTCCACCTCCTGCAGTTAGGCTGCTTTGCCCACTCTATGCAGTCCTACCTACTAATTGTGATGTAATTTTCTGATCTGGAGATCTGGAAGGCAGGGCTGGGTTAGTCCACATGCATAGAGTGGGCAAATAAGCCTGACTGCAGGAGGTGAAGGCCTTTCTCAGTATGAAATTTGGCTGGTTTTGTTGGCCATGGGCCCCCTAGAAGGCTTGGGCCAATGGCTTTCTCCCAAATAGCATACATTTTAATCCACTACTGTGTATACATAATCAAGGTTCACCAGATTTCTGGAGAAAAGAGGGGTCAGTGAAGCAGGGCTGTGGAGTCGGTAAGCCAAACCTTCAACTACAACTTAGACTCCTTTATTTCCAAAACTTTGATTTAGACTCCAGCTCCAAAAAAAGGCAAAAATCTTGTCTGTTTTCCCTGGTTACTCTAGCAGTGTTTGAGATAAATGCAGGCATTCCTTCCAAGTGCCTTATTGCTCCCGGGTACGCTCCTGCTCTGCTCAAAAAGCGTGGGATGCAGAGTGGCACATGGAGGAAAACAGAAGCTGCAGTGTGGTGCAGGATAGGAAAGAGGAGTCTGGAGAGGAGAGGATTTTTTTTTTCTGCACTACAGTATTAGTTTTATGCTCTGGGGGCTCTTCAGTATTAGTGTCCCCACTGAATGCAGTATTTGGTTGCTTGGGTGCTATATATTGCTGTACTGTGGCATTTATAATTTCTGGGGTAGCATTTCTCCTACTATAGACAGTCGTCCTACTCTACACAAGGCTATAGATTCTTAGAACATACAGAGGCCAACATTAAAGTATAAGTTTTAACAAATAAAATATCCGTTCTTATAAAAAGCTGTTTCGGCAAAACAGTTAGAAGATAAAGGGGAAAAAAGCAAAATGACAAAGTAAATCCTGATTTCCTTGGAGATAGTCTAAACTTGTTGCATATTTCTCCTAAGGCCACCTCCAGAAATGTATTCCTCTATATCACATTATTTTATATGTTGTCTGTTTGGTTCAGGTTTCAGAACCAAACAGTGAAAAGGGAAAGTCGAGGAATATATTTAAATATATTTGGAGGAAGTGTAGATGGGGTGGGGAAGAGATGTCTATGTGTTCCCTTTTGTAGTCTGCAGAAACAGGTAACAGATTTTCAGGCTCTACGCCACCATCTTTTCATAAACTTTTCTAACAGCTTCAGAGAGGCCAATTGCATCATGTCTGACCAATTTGTATTTCGTTTACCGTATATACTCGAGTATAAGCCGAGACCCCTAATTTTACCACTAAGAAATGGGAAAACCTATTGACTCGAATATAAGCAGAGGGTGGGAAATGCATATGTCACAGCCCCAGTATATAGCTTGCCAGCCCCCTGTAGTATATAGCTTGCCAGCCCCCTGTAGTATATAGCTTGCCAGCCCCCTGTAGTATATAGCTTGCCAGCCCCCTGTAGTATATAGCCTGCCAGCCCCCTGTAGTATATAGCCTGCCAGCCCCCTGTAGTATATAGCCTGCCAGCCCCCTGTAGTATATAGCCTGCCAGCCCCCTGCAAGTAATAGCCTGCCAGCCCCCTGCAAGTAATAGCCTGCCAGCCCCCTGCAAGTAATAGCCTGCCAGCCCTCTGTAGCAGCCTGTAAAAAAAAAAAAACTCGGTACTCACCATTCCGAGCAGCGGCAGCTCCGCCTGCAGTGCCTCTTCTTACTTCATGCCGGCACCAGGTCTGCGACTGCTCTGTGCCCGCGACCTGACCGGCACACAACTATGATGTCAGCTGCTGCTGACATCATAGTTGTGTGCCGGTCGGGTCGCGGGCACGGAGCCGTCGCGGACTTGGCGCCGGCATGAAGTAAGTAGAGGCACTGCATAGTTGTGTGCCGGTCAGGACGCGGGCACGGAGCCATCGACGACCTGGCGCCGGCATGTAGTAAGAGGGACTGCAGACGGAGCTGCCGCGGACCTGCTCGGGCCGTCGGAATGGTGAGTACCGAGTTGTTGGTTTTTTTTTTTGGTTGGTTTTTTTAATACCCGAGTATAAGCTGAGTGGGGAATACTCGGGTGGGGAATTTTCAGCACAAAAATTGTGCTAAGAAACTCGGCTTATACTCGGGTATATACGGTAATGATTTTTTTATCCACAGTAATAAACAATGTGTAGGCACTAAAATGATCTATTGTATGAAATAAAAGCATTTAGTCCAATATACTTTAATAGAAATAAAATAAATCTATAAATTTATAAATCATGTGCAGGGCCCTTGCACTCTAAATCATAATAATATAAAGTAATAAAATAGCAGGAAAAAATCCTAAACACAAATATTGAATGGCAAAATTTATTTTTTTTAAATTTTATTATTTATTTATAGGATTGCCCACTGATTTTAGACATCAGTGGGTGCAGGTTCTGAGTCTGCAGTAGTGTGTTTAGACTTCGCTCCAGCTTTCTACTGCTCTCACGCTAGCCTTGGGCGCAGGCCTGGGTTCTGGTTTCCAGAAACACACAGAGACCCTAGGGAGATGCGGTTTATTACTGCTTCTCACAGCATCGCGCCATCGTGGTCTAAAGGGGTTAACCAGAGCTAATTAGACCCAATACAGCTCTGATCAGCACCACCAGTGACCGGTGGTGGTTTTCCTCTGTAACGGAGGCTCTTTATGCATCTATAGTTACACTTAGTTCTGTTACAGGAGAAAACTTGTAAAAGAAAAAAAAATTAAATAGTAAAATTTAAAGTGAAAATGTCCCTCAGGGGTCTTTTATGACCTTATGGGGGCCATACAAAGTAAAATCACACAAAATATTCATTAATATTCATAATAATATATTGACATTTCCCCATATAATAAAAAACAATCCCCCATTACACTACAAAAAGGCAACGCCATAGTTGCCCCGTATGCCTGAGACTATACCTATTACAGTGCCTACAAGTAGTATTCAACCCCCTGCAGATTTAGCAGGTTTGATAAGAAGCAAACAAGTTATAGCCTTCAGACTTCAAACAAGAGCAGGATTTATTAACAGATGCATCAATCTTACAAACCAAAAAGTTATGTTGCTCAGTTAAATTTTAATAAATTTTAAACATATGGGTCAATTATTATTCAACCCCTCAAACCACCGGAATTCTGTTTGGTTCCCTCTAAAGTATTAAGTAGTAGTTCAGGCACAAAGAACAATGAGCTTCACATGTTTGGATTCGTTATCTGTTTTTCCAGCCTTTTCTGACTATTTAAGACCCTCCCCGAACTTGTGAACAGCACTCATACATGGTCAACATGGGAAAGACAAAGGAGTATTCCAAGGCCATTAGGGACGAGATCGTGGAGGGTCACAAGGCTGGCAAGGGGTACAAAACCCTTTCTAAGGAGTTGGGCCTACCTGTCTCCACTGTTGGTAGCATCATCCGGAAGTGGAAGGCTTATGGAACTACTGTTAGCCTTCCACGGCCTGGACAGCCTTTGAAAGTTTCTTCCCGTGCCGAGGCCAGGCTTGT
This sequence comes from Engystomops pustulosus, assembly GCF_040894005.1. Classification (NCBI taxonomy): domain Eukaryota; kingdom Metazoa; phylum Chordata; class Amphibia; order Anura; family Leptodactylidae; genus Engystomops; species Engystomops pustulosus. The sequence goes on along the minus strand of NC_092411.1, from coordinate 129,236,098 downwards.
CCGAAGAGTCAAGGCTAACCCAAGGACAACAAGGAAGGAGCTTCAGGAAGATCTCATTGCAGCTGAGACATTGGTTTCAGTCAATACCATAAATAACGTACTCCACCGCAATGGTCTCCGTTCCAGACGAGCACATAAGGTACCTTTACTTTCAAAGTGTCATGTCAAGGCTCGTTTACAGTTTGCTCATGATCACTTGGAGGACTCTGAGACAGACTGGTTCAAGGTTCTCTAGTCTGATGAGACCAAGATTGAGATCTTTGGTGCCAACCACACGTGACGTTTGGAGACTGGACGGCACTGCATACGACCCCAAGAATACCATCCCTACAGTCAAGCATGGTGGTGGCAGCATCATGCTGTGGGGCTTCTTCTCAGCCAAGGGGCCTGGCCATCTGGTCCGCATCCATGGGAAGATGGATAGCACGGCCTACTTGGAGATTTTGGCCAAGAACCTCCTTCAAGGATGTTAAGATGCGTCGTCATTTCATCTTCCAACAAGACAACGACCCAAAGAACACAGCCAAGAAAACAAAGGCCTGGTTCAAGAGGGAAAAAAATCAAGGTGTTGCAGTGGCCTAGTCAGTCTCCTGACCTTAACCCAATTGAAAACTTGTGGAAGGAGCTCAAGATTAAAGTCCTCATGAGACACCCAAAGAACCTAGATAACTTGGAGAAGATCTGCATGGAGGAGTGGGCCAAGATAACTCCAGAGACCTGTGCCGGCCTGATCAGGTCTTATAAAAGACGATTATTAGCTTTAATTGCAAACAAGGATTATTCCACAAAATATTAAACCTAGGTGTTTAATAATAATAATTGACCTACACTTTTATGTTTAAAATTTATCAAAATTTAACTGAGCAACATAACTTTTTGATTTGTAAGGTTTATGCATCTGTTAATAAATCCTGCTCTTGTTTGAAGTTTGAAGGCTCTAACTTATTTGCTTCTTATCAAACCTGCTAAATCTGCAGGGGGTTGAATACTACTTGTAGGCACTGTATATATCACAACGACCAATACATATAGGAAATTTATTATTAATGTTCATTTTGCGTTAATTTGAAAACTAAAAAAGTACTATAAATTACAAAAGCCTTTTTTTCACTTTCAAATAAAAATAAAAAAAAAAGTTTTTAAACTTTTACCTCCTTTAAGTGATAATTCAATATGCGGCAGGCACACCAGTGTTATAAGAACAGAATTTACTACATGCTATAAGGTATCTTTAACCCCATAGCGCAATAAGACGTACCCTTACGTCTTACTGCGCATGGGGGAGTATGAAGAGGGCTCACAGGCTGAGCCCTCTTCATACTCACCGGGCATTTGCTTCATAATGAAGCAAACGCCCGTCGCTAACACCCGCGATCGGTGCTTGCACCGATCGCGGGTGTTAACCCTTTGATTGCCGCCGGCAAAGCTGCCGGCGGCATTAAAGAGCCGGCGGCGCGTGGGCGCCGCCATCTTGGCTCCGATCGTCACTCCCCGTGACGTCACCGGGGAGCGGCGATCCGTTGCCATGACAGCCTGGGATCACACAAAGATCCCAGGCTGTCATGATCGAGGCTATCTATTATAATGTGCGATCTGCACATTATAATAGATGGTATGCAAAATCCCCATATACTGCCATACTGTAGTATGGCAGTATATGGTAGGATCAATCAGACAACCTAGGGTTAAAGTACCCTAGGGAGTCTGTAAAATAGTAAAAAAAATAAATAAAAAAAAGTAAAAAAAAAAAAATTATATTAAAAAAACATAAAAATTCAAATCACCCCCCTTTCCCTAGAACTGATATAAATATAAATAAACAGTAAAAATCATAAACACAATAGGTATCGCCGCGTCCGAAAATGCCCGATCTATCAAAATATAATAACCGTTTTTCACTGCGTTAAACCCCGTAGCGGAAAATAGCGCCCGAAGTCGCAAATGGCATTTTTTTTGCCATTTTGAAAAATAGAAAAAATTCTATAAAAAGTGATCAAAATGTCGAACAGTCCTAAAAATAGAAGCATTGAAAACGTCATCAGAAGTCGCAAAAAATGACACCACCCACAGCTCCATACACCAAAGTATGAAACAGTTATTAGCGCAAGAACACGGCAAAATGAAGAATTTTTTTTCTGTACAGGAGGTTTTAATTTTTGTAAATGTATGAAAACATTATAAAACCTATACAAATTTGGTATCCCCGTGATCGTATTGACCCAATGAATGAAATAGACATGTCATTTAGGGTGCACAGTGAAAGCTGTAAAAACCAAGCCCACAAGAAATGGCGCAAATGTGTTTTTTCATCATTTTCACTGCATTTAGAATTTTTTTCCCGCTTCCCAGTACACGGCATGGAATATTTAATACCATCACTACGAAGTACAATTTGTTACGCAGAAAATAAGCCATCACACAGCTCTGTACATGGAAAAATAAAAAAGTTATAGATTTTTGAAGGTGGGGAGTGAAAAATAAAAACGCAAAAACGAAAAAGGGCCTGGTCCTTAAGGGGTTAAGGGTTCAGCAGGCATTCCCCCTTGTGACAGGTTTCATTTAATTTTTAGGTGTTTCTGATTTGTCCATTTTTTTTATCTATTGCTCTTTGATAGTTTTTATTTTATTGACTTTGTAAAATGGGCATGTATTATTCCTCTATTTCCCAGGACTAAAACACCTATTCCAGGTGAGGGCCGAACCAATGCTTTGAACAGTGGTATTACATCCCTTTCCCGAGAGTTCATACCTCTTTGGATACATGAAACCAGGTCATTCTCAACATAGGACTCTCCAAGATTTACTCTCTAAGGACATATGTTGCTTGTAGATTATTGGTCCCGAGGTGCATAACCTTTTATTTATCCACATTATATAGGAACCAACCAGTTTTCATTCCAATTGCAAACCATTTCTGCTAAACTAATGGACCTTATTTTACCCATTAGGTGTAGATGCAAATTTAAAGAACCTTATATCCACAGCAGCTCCTATGTTTAGTATTCTACTCAATTCTCGATTATAACAAATCAGCACTGGTAACTTCTATCCTTAGTAGTCCATTATCAATTGGAATACTCTAAGTTTTATTATCTAATTCAGAACCATCAATCTAATGCAGTCAAATATTTGTATGTATAATATATCATATATATCATACTTACTAGGGGACATTTATCTTCACTTCTATGCCAGAAAATTGGCACCCTGAAATAATGGCAGTGTCTTGCAAAGTACCAGACATTTTTATTATTCCCTTTAAGCCAGTGCCCCGCCAAGGGGGTGTTGAGGGGCGTGCATGTATCGATCATAAGGCCTAAGCCTCTTGATGTGTATGGTGGCATCAGAGGGATGGGGCTTCCATCTTATTTAAGCATATGATAAATCTCTCCCACTGTATAGAAGTATGACCCAATGCCAAAAATGTTAGTATTTGTTAAAGCACCTACAAAATCAGTTGTTCCAATTCTATATTCAATCACGGCTCAATATCATCTGGAATCTTTATCAAGGATTGGTAACAGCGTGGTCCTCCTTTACATAAAGATTTGTTCTCTTGGCTATCTTTTTTTAATTTTATTAACATTTTTGAATATTTCAACATACAAAACAAATTACAACAGACGTACAAACTTAGATACTTCTCTACGCTATCTTAAATATCACAAAATGACCAGCTTTCTACATGAAACCTAATCTTGCGCTACATGCACACACCTACAGCAGTGAACTTATGCTGTGAGTTGCAAGTTGGCAGGAGAGGAGATTGGTGAGGGGTAGCTGAGTGGCTGCGCAAACCACTATCTGCCCCCCACTTTTTTTTTTTTTTTTTTGGAGCGGCCCCCTGGCTCAGACACAGTGCAGTGAGAGATGCAATGTGCTCACCACACAGGGAGCTAGCTGCCATCTCTGTGGCTAACTCATGGCTGCTTCTTGTGGACATGCATAATTACCCTTAGTTGTTGCATTTCCAATTAGTGCACATTAGTGTCACGGTCGTTGGGCCATTGCTTGGCACCCTCCCCTGTAAGCCAGGATGGAGAGCAGCTCTGTAAGAACTTGAATGTTGATGTGCCATTGTACATAATATTCTGCTTGTATATGAGCTATTTTTGTTTTTTCAGAAATTTCCCCGTGCACTTGTTATTGGTCTTTTTGATAAGGTCGTTGAGTGTTTTGGTAAATGGTTATGATTTTTTTTTTTTTTTTAAATTGAGATTTCACCCTTTAATGCTATATTCACATCTACATTTATTTATATATATTTTTTTGTTACTTCCAGTGTATGCAAGAGGAAAGCATATACACTGAATATATCCATAGACTTATACTGGCAGGTGGAGGCATCCTTTTGGTCTCCATCTGCACAGTGTCTCCATCCTTTTCCTGTTGGAGGGCACAGTATCTGCTCAGCAGTGGCCATATTAGCTGAGTGGTCTCTCTGGTAGGTCCTCATTGATGTCCCTGTCTATATAAGGAGACACCCTTACAATTGACAGCAGCCCATCACTCCTCCTTCTTTCATAAGAGGGGTTGGAAGAGTCCATGGGATACATCCTAGCCCTCCTTTGTTAGAAAACTGTATGTAGGGAATCCAATATTGTAAACTATAGGATACACCCTAGTGTACACCACCTATAGTAATCTGTCAAACTGGCCAAGGGGTAAGGGAGAGAGGGTGGGAAGAAAACTTTGCTTTCCGTGTAAACTACCACTAAAATTATCTATAATTTGTAAGCACTTTATGTTCCATGTCTGTGTACCCCACTTTATGGGGTTATTGAATAGCATGGGGTTGTTGACTAGCATAGGGGTATGACCCCTCCATAAAAATATCCCCTATATTCTCTTCTGATTCAGTGGAATCAAACAAAGCCCTCCTATATGATGAACCCTACTATTACACTAATTTTACTGCAAAAAAAACCCAACCCCAACATGTCTCTGTCTAGAGGCCACTTGCTGAGCTGTATTTGGTGCTGCTCTTGCATTATTAGTCTGGTTGCCATATGTCTCCAGACAAGACTAGCACAGCACTGATAGCCATGTTGATTTAATAAGCAGACAGATATTAAGGTGTTTTTATGGTTAAAATGAGAGTAATAATGGGGTTCCTCATGTTGGAGGGCTTTGTTTGATTCCTCTGACAGTGGAATCCTAAGAGAATATAGGAGATATTTTTATGGAGGGGACATAACCCTATCCTATTCAACAACCCCATAATGTGGGGTTGTAATCTTAATTTAGATTGTTTTAGTGGTAATTTATACTGATATACATCACTGATATATATTTTATATAATTGCTCAATAAAAGCTAAGTTTTCTTCCCACCGTCAACTTCTCCCTCTTTTACCTACCTCTTGGTCAGTTTGATATGTAGGGAATCCTCCTGATGTATGCTTACAAGGGAGAGGGAGATGGTGGAATTATAGTACAGCATTTAGGTTGTTCAAATCGCACAATGTCTGAACATGGCCTTAGACTATACTGTAATGTTTTTCTGAGAAATTCTTTTTATCCTGATATCCATTTTAGTACAAGGAAACTGAATTGCTCTTCAGCCTTTGTATTTTATGGTCATTTTAGAGCTGGGTAAAATTGCAATGCATTTAAAAGTTTCTGCAATTTTTCACTGTCTTAGAATGACACAGAGGTGGTAAAATACAATAGGTGTAATCATCGTGGCTGGATTATGTCCTTGTGACTTTGCTATTTTTATCAAGCTGTTCTACTCAACACAATGCTTCAAAATAGCCTGTCTTGACAAAAGAGCCCAAGGAAAGAGCAGTTATCCCTATGTCTACTTCACTCTGCCTCGGGGTGTGAGGGACAAGTTAAAAAAAATGGATGCTTGCTGAGGTATATCGCTATTAAAAAAAAATAATAAATAAACATTCTTTTCTTCTAGTCTTTGTAGCAATTTTGCAACTCTGGACTAAAATTGTTAAATCTTTCACAAGAACATAATGCAGTCCCAGTTCCATATCATTCTTCACAAGGTCTTTGGTGATGAATACTAAACTACACTACAAAGACCACCCTCACTCACACATAGACCTATAGGTATTTATTTAAATCTGAACCCCTGAATTGTTATTGTGTTTTTGATCATTTGTGTTATGAAATTTGTTCATGGAAAATGCCAAACCATGTGTTTCATTACGCTAAGCAAGTATGACATAAATGATATGAATGTTGTTTTGTTGTGCATCTGTGCAGCACAGTTGAATGGAAAAGAATACTTATTCATTTTAAACCTGCCTTCTCTGCAATAACTGGCAATTTTAAAATTTCTTAGTTTAATAGGGTGGCGGTCAGACTTTTGGGACCCCATGCTATCTAAAGAACGGGGGTCCTGTGCTCACTAATGGGAGGAGGGCAGGATCAGCCCAACTCTTAATTCATTAGTATGGGAGTGTTTTAAATTGGCAAGCATGGCACTTGTCTATTTCTGGATCTGCTCTTTTAGTTTTATACCCTCGTTCTTTAAATGTCTTTTAAAATTGTGTAAATAATACAGCTATTGATACTTATTAGGAATCTGTGGGAACCTAATTTGACATCCTTCTTTTAGCTAAAAAGTGTTTCCCTTACATTCCAATAAATTAACTTTTCTTTACATTACCTGGCATCAGAGGAGGTGTCTTACTTGGCCAGTCCCTCCCATCTACTCCTCCCCATGCCTTATGCCTCCTCACTCTTAAAGGGGTATTCTCGTCTGGTCACTGACATTCAGTTTCATTAATCTGCCATATATAAACATTTCTTCAATTAGATGTTATTAAAAAAGACAGCCCCTACCCCCCCAGTATATAGCCTGACAGCCCCTACCCCCCCAGTATATAGCCTGACAGCCCCTACCCCCCCAGTATATAGCCTGACAGCCCCTACCCCCCCCCCAGTATATAGCCTGACAGCCCCTACCCCCCCCCCAGTATATAGCCTGACAGCCCCTACCCCCCCAGTATATAGCCTGCCGGACCCTACCTCCCCCCCCCCCAGTATATAGCCTGCCAGACCCTTCCTACCCCCCAGTATGTAGCCTGCCAGACCCTACCTGCCCCCCCCCTATATATAGTCTGCCAGCCCCCCCCCCAGTATATAGCCTGCCAGCCCCTACCCGCCCCCCCAGTATATAGCCTGCCAGCCCCTACCCGCCCCCCCAGTATATAGCCTGCCAGCCTCTACCTGCCCCGCCAGTATATAGCCCCTGCCAGCCTCTACCTGCCCCCCCAGTATATAGCCTGCCAGCCTCTACCTGCCCCCCCCAGTATATAGCCTGCCAGCCTCTACCTGCCCCCCCCCCCAGTATATAGCCTGCCAGCCTCTACCTGCCCCCCCCCCCGTATATAGCCTGCCAGCCTCTACCTGCCCCCCCCCCCGTATATAGCCTGCCAGCCTCTACCTGCCCCCCCCCAGTATATAGCCTGCCAGCCTCTACCTGCCCCCCCCCAGTATATAGCCTGCCAGCCTCTACCTGCCCCCCCCCCCCAGTATATAGCCTGCCAGCCGAGTATGCCAAGCCTTTAATAATAAAAAAAAAAAAAAATTACACTGTACTCGCCTTTCCAACGCCCCCGCAGGTCCCCTTTCTGCTTCGGATGCTCTGGTGCCTCTTCAGATCGTTTGGCTTCTCTTCTGGTCCCCGCGCACTGCCGGCACACACAATGACATTGATTGTGAGCCGCCGGAATCACGAGGGGACCCGAAGAGGCACTGGAGCCTCCGAAGCAAGAACAGAACCTGTGGGGGGCAACAGAAAGGTGAGTACAGTGTTAACAATTTTTGTGCTTATACTTGAGTATATATGGCAATCAGATACATACATGGGGTACATTTTGCTAATGTAAAGGGTATAGAGGACCTTAGATTACATCGCCCTGGTCACATAACATGTAACACTAGGCTTCATGTAAAAAAATGTACTATTTCATCTAAGTAAATAGAGCATTTTAGGTGTGTAGTTGAATAATGGCAGACACTACCTAAGTACAAGATGGCAGGGCAGTGATTTGAAGAGAAATGGAGCTGTCAATCAAAATAATCGGGCGTTGCTCACTGGCAGCCTGGAAGAAAATTGAGTCATATTTTTAAGTCACGTAAATGAATTTGCATATCAGAAAAACAGCTGCAAGGTACCGTGCCTCACTTGTTGCTTATTTAAGGTGATATGGGTAGGACTTATAACCCTTTACCAGTAAGCATTGTTTTTGTTTCTTACATTTGAATGTAGTATATCCTGTGTGGGAATTAATATTGTTCCATTTTAATATAATATGACAAGATAAATGGGTTTTACAGACTATTGATTAGTGCCCTAAACACAGCTTTCTTTGTTTGATCAGGACAAAGCTTGGGTTATGGTTTTGTGAACTACATTGACCCCAAGGATGCTGAGAAGGCCATCAATACGCTGAATGGACTAAGACTTCAAACCAAAACCATTAAAGTAGGTCCACATTTTAATAAACTTTCTCTAGTCTAGTATCTTTGCTAGTCATATATTAGGTTATACTAGTAACTCTTTGTAAAGAGCTGTGCACACTGTTTTACTTGATAGGTCACTCTTAGAATTTGATCACTGCATCTTGTGATTCCTGGTGACTTTGAACAATTGAGAAAGACTCTGTTTGCATCTCTGTTTTGTCTCCTGCTATTTGCATCCGTTTTTGTGAGCCACAACAGGAATAAGGTATAATGGAAAGACTGTTTTGGGTGTTAATTATACCTGCTTTTGTTTCACTATAACTGAAGGAAATAACTGTAGACAAATCTGAGATGTGAACTGGGACTTAAATTTCTTTGAAATAAAATATTGGATCTAATACATTGCTCTTACTGCAGTATCTTGGTGGATACTTGAATTTTGAGATGAAAACTGCAGCACCTTCAGTAACTCTTGTGCCATTCTATATGTCTTGGTCAGCTGATCTGTGGGGGTGCCAGTAGTCAGTTATGTGTATCTGATATTGATGACCTTACTTAATATAAATGAAATATAATATAAGTAACATGCACATGAATAAAGTATAAAAGGCCCTTGCCTGAAATTGACACAAAGTAATGGCTGCTAGCGGTCTCCCTTCCATCTAGCTTTGTTGTGGTGCCGGGACAGCCCACAATGGTCCAATACGCTCCCTGCTGGGCATCCCCTTTACATCCCGCCATGCATCCTTGGAGTGGAGGTGGCATAAAGGGTAAAATAATTGCAATTGCTGGTGGTGCACTAGGCACTGTGATTAATTCAGGGCTTGTACGCTGGAAGCTGCTGGGCAAGCCCTGATAAATGCCCCCAAGAAAATGGAGACGGAAAACTGTTCTAGGTTTTATATTATATTATATTATATTGGGCTTATAAACACTCATAACCGCATGCATATGTGTATATTACATAAAGAAAAGTACAAGTAAAAAAAGCTTTTTGTTTTGCATATGAACAATAATTGTTACACATAACTTATATGATTATAAAAGGAAATTCCAGTGCAGCACAAAAATGTAGGTGCAAATACGTCAGAGTAATGGCAATGTAGTCCACAACAAATATATCAGGAACAAGGCAGCATGCTTGAAAAAGGTGCTGTGCCACCGAAACATCGCAGAATGGAATAGACACCCTCAGAGATCGCGATAACGCCTCTACAAGCGTCTATGACGCTTGTAAAGGCTGATTACCCCTCCAAAAAAACGCCAAGCATATAAATACGCTTGGTGGTTATCTGCCCGGTGGGTGCTTGGCTGCCAGCGCTTGCTGCCCAGGATCGCAGCTCATGCCCGCAACACCCACAATATAGTGCCGTCCCTCCTCTCCTGCCGAGCTATCTTGCTTTCCGATGGAAAGTCATGTGACCGGAGCACAGGTCACATGAAGTTCTACATCAGCCACGGACTGAAGCAGTGAGTAGCAACCCCCCCCCCCATGGCTGTGTGCGATCGTGCACACAGAGCTATGAACAAGATTGGGCTGTCTATGTGACAGCCCAATCTTGTAGCCAGAGCAGCCCCTGTATACAGTGAGAGGCTGCAGGGAAGGTGCTATATGCATCCTCTCTGCATGACTCTGTATACATATCACTGATAACAGTGATCCAATAGACTGTTACCATTAGATTACTGTTATCTGTGATCTATATATATACTCTGTAGGGGTTTGGGGCAGGCATCAGCCAGGTCTATGGGGGAGCGGGTCCTGGGGATGGAGTGTCTGCGGCCAACGTCAGCTCTGGCCCGCTCTGTGGGTGGGGTCTGGGGCTCAGCTTTATCCCTGGCCCGCTCTGTGGGTGGGGGTCTGGGGCCAGCATCAGCCCTGGACCACTTTTGTGGGTGGTGGTGGGGGTCTGGGGGCGGGGTCTGCTCTGGCCCTCTCTGTGGGTGGGGTCTGGGGCTCAGTGTCAGCGCAGGGCCGCTCTTTGGGTGGTGGTGGGGTCTGGGGCCAGCGTCAGCCCTGGCCCGCTCTGTGGGTGGAGGGTTCTTGGGTCGGCGTCAGCTCTGGCCTGCTCTGTGGGTGATGGTAGGGGTCTGGGGCTCAACGTCAGCCCTGGCCCACTCTGTGGGTGGTGGAGGGGTCTTGGGCGGGCGTCAGCTCTGGTCCTTTCTGTGGGTGGGGTCTGGGGCGCAGCGTCAGCCCTGCCCAACTCTGGGTGGTTGGGGGTCTGGGGCCGGCGTCGGCCCCAAATAGTACTATAATTGTCCCAAGAAGCTACAAAAACAGGGGCTGTAACAATGTTTCTTCTATAAATAGACATCTGTAATATTAATAATCTTTATGTAGAGCTTTACAAATCATAGGTGACATATACAAATAAAATAAGACAATATAGGGTAAAGACATAGTCCTGTGGAACAAAAGTCTATTAACACTATATACGACTAGGAGTTATATATTTGTATTACTGAAAATTTCATACTCCTCCTCGGCTGAGATTACTCCTCAAAAATGGTGAGAGGAGTATTATTACCCTTATGGAAAAATGTTAGTGCGACCTCTGGACACCCTGCTTTTTCACTTATATGATTATAAAGCTAGATTTACATCACTTTTCTGTGTGATATGCCAGGAAAGATCCTAACTTGTACACTGAATATATCCATAGACCTATACTAGCAGATGGATGAATCTTGTTTTCCTCTGCCTGCACAGTATTGGGTTACATTCTTATGTGGACTACAGCTCAGACGGCGCATTGCTCACCCCTCCCTTCTCATAAAGCAGAGCATGACTTATATATTGCAGTGCATTGTCACGGTGCAGTGAGGGAATGTGTGCTCACTGCATCATGACCGGGTGCCATAGACATCAATGGGGACCGATATGTGGTGCAGTCACATATCGGTTCCATTACGTTAGTTTGAATGAGCCTTAAGTGTACATTCACATGAATGTAATTGGCACCATTTGCGGCCAGATATCTGTCCCCATTGACGCCTATGGTGCCTGGTCACTGTGCAGTGAGCACATGTTCCTGCACTGGACTAGCGAAATATAGGACATGTCCTGCTATGTTCTATGGAGAGAGGAGCGGTGAATAGAGCTCATCCCTCCTCTCCAGCGCACTGACGCATGCCCTTGCACACATGTATGGTGCACCCGGGCGTACCATATGTTTGGCTGGAGCAGTGGAGGCGTGCTGCCGTGCCATTCTTATGGCAAAAGAGCATTCCTTTATATAAAGCACACAAATTACACAGCGATACAGAGCTTACCAAATCAGCCCTTGTCCCCATGGGGCTCTTAATCTAATCGTCCTACCAGTATGTTTTGGGTTGTGGGGGGAAACCGGAGGACCCAGAGGAAACCCACACAAACGAGGAGAGAACATAAATTCTTTCCGTATGTTGACCTGGATGAGACTCAAACCCAGGACCTTAGTGCTGCAAGACTGTAATGCTAAACAATAAGCCATTGTGCGGCCCCATGCTTTTTTTTTTTTTCTGACAACAATACGGTGAAAGACGTGTGTGCTCACCAAACAGTGGAGTGCACATTGCACTACTTAGTTGTTTGTACATGGGGCCCAGGGGGAAGAGCAGGATGACATATCCCACTGTATGATAATACCGAGGGAAAACGTCTTTGCCCTCCATTGCAGTGACAAATTGGGAATCTTCCCTACTAGAGATGAGCAGACCCGTTGGTCAGGTTCCTGCCAACCAGGACAGATTTACGGATTGGTGGCTTAAGTGACTTGATGTTAATGTGTCTGCCTTACAAAGTTTATAAAAAGGAATTGTTTTCTCGAATGTCAACCTAAAAAACATATTTGCATATTTACTATGTTCCATCAGTCAATACAGATCAAAAGGAAAACTGCCTTATACTGCAGAAGGTAGGTGTTCTGCTCATGGAGAGATTGCCAATTAAGTCCACCTTAAAGGCGTGTGGAGACTTAAAGGGGTATTCTCAAATGGGAATTCACATTTAATTTAATTCATATGGAAACATTTCTTCTATTGGATGTTATGAAAAAAATGTTCCTGTTTGAAGATTTCTCGTAAATGTAGCCATGTTGTCCCTTAGAAATGAGATAACGTCCTCGGATACGACCACCTTTTTTGGCAGCAGTGGCCGGACATGTGCTATTGAGCCCTACCTGACTTCCTGGATTCAGCAATCATTACCACAGGACATCTGTGGGTCATGCAGTAACTACCAAGACATTTTATACACCAAAACGTTTTTTCTTTGTGCAATCTCTACAGCAGAGGTGGTCATATCCAAGGACAGTCTTGTTTCTAAGGGACCGTGTTAAATGTCCTTAGCACTTCTTGATTTGATAAGAAATGCAGAGAGTGAGCTCAGATAAAATATAAGAGTTTTAGTTGAATAAAAATGGTTTAATTAGAACCAAAAAAGAAAAATATATTACAAAGTATTTTAAGAAATTAAATAACACCGCAAAAAAGAGACAATAAGAAATTCAAAAGCAAAATAAAATAAAGTTCCCAAAATACAAAAATGTATGTGTGATGTGTGAAGAGAGCTCAGTGTGTGCAAGGTAAAGCTCCCCCCAAGACCCCTTGAATAGGACCCCTTTTTAAACCCTAAACTCCCATTGACTTGCATTGTAAGTCAAATTCATCCATTGGCCTTGCACAACCATATATGGTAACATTCCAAGGACCCTTCCTCTAAGAACAGCTAACCCAAAGGACCCTTATATGGTAAAGGCTAACTTGCCATATGGATGTAGTTGGGGGAAGGTTGCTTCCTTCCATTGAATATCCATTGTATATATCAAGAATGTACATACAACTCGAGTGCTGGCCATATGGTCCTGATCTTTCCCTCAATCTATATGATTAGTATTTTAAAGATTAGTATATTATTTAACAGACCGTATGACTACATTTATGAGAAATTATCTTTACACAGGTACGTTTTTTAAAAAAAAAGAACCTCTAATTGAAGAAATATATATATATATATATATATATATATATATATACATATCTCTATATCTATATATCTATATATATCTCTATATCTATATATCTATATATATCTCTATATCTATATATATCTCTATATATATCTCTATATCTATATATATCTCTATATATATCTCTATATCTCTATATATATCTCTATATCTATATATCTATATATATCTCTATATCTATATATCTCTATATCTATATATCTATATATCTATATATCTATATATATATCTATATATCTATATATATCTATATCTCTATATATATCTATATCTCTATATATATCTATATCTCTATATATATCTATATCTCTATATATATCTATATCTCTATATATATCTATATCTATATATATATCTATATCTATATATATATCTATATCTATATATATATCTATATCTATATATATATATATATCTATATATCTATATCTATATATATCTATATCTATATATCTATATCTATATATATATATATAATCTCAATCAGATTAATCAAACTAAATGTGAGTACCCAGGCGGGAATACCCCTTTAAAGTCATAGATGCACCACTAGGGAATTCTGGGAAGTATGCAAATATGTTTTCCAAGGTGTTAAATGGCAAACAATGCCTCCTTTTGCTACCTTCAAAGGCAGCCCCCTTAACACAAAGTATGATCTACAAGAAGTCTAAAAACATGTGGGATTAAGCCAAAGAAGTATATCTATTCCAGAAAAACTCCCAACTGCAGACAGCACTGTTTTAACCTCGTTGGGTCTCCTCAGTACAGCGAAGGGAACTGGATTGGCTGTGTGAGAGGCTAGTGATTAGGGTCAGAAGGTAGGTGTTCTCATTATGGAGAGATTTCCAGTTAAGGCAACCTTACAGGTGTGTGGAGACTTAATGCTATAGATGGTGAACCTTTTAGAGACAGAGTGCCCCAACTACAACCAAAACCCCAACCAAGTGCCAAATTTCAGTAGTAATTTATTTCTACCTGTTCTATAATAACTTTCAATCATAGCAGCCTCTTGAGGACAACAAAACAGTTGAAAAAAAGAAAAGCAAATTTGACCTATCATTGTATTATCTTGCCGTTGTCCCCCTGTACAGGAAGAAATTTGGGGCTAGCAGGAGCTCCAAAGATAATCCGTCCTTTCCACATGTTATACCTTTTCCTGCAGCCCCAAGCAATCAAGAATGTGTTGCTTTAAAATAGTACAAAGAGCAGAATTTCTTGAGTTGCTTGCGATGGCAGGATGATTCTGAGTCCTCTCTGTGCTATGTTGATGGCTTTGGTGCCCAAAAAGGGGGCTCTGAATTTTGTACAGCATAAGAGGTTTTCACACAAAGAAAGTTCTGCTCTATCCACAGGATTGGTGGGGGTCTCGGTGATGGGACCCATACAGATCACTAGAATGGGACAATCTCTGTCAGCTCCACAGAGATAAACTGGGCAGCCCGGCCATGCACGACCAGCTTCTATCGCCATCTTGGTGGTGCTCTGAGGTGTGCGATGGGGTATTTTGGACCCCCGTTCTAGTGATCTGTGGGGGTCCCATCACTGAACCCCTCACATCCTGTGTATAGGGCCTAACTTGCTTCATGGGAAAACCCCTTTAAGTTTGTTGAATTTGTATGCGAATCGGAACAGGTATATTTTATAATTGTAACTCCAGAAAAAAATTTTTTTTTGTCCTGTTGACAATTAGATTTAAAAAAAATTATGCTTTCATGATAATACAGATTATTAAGAAAACTTCATTGCAGACACTTTACAGATAATTGCAGCCCAGGACTAATGTAAAGCGTCCAGAGAGCTTCACCAGATGTCACAATGGGCAGGGAGGTCAGTCTGTAACTAGGGGTCGTCCAATTCTGGTGTCCTTAAGTCTGGGACCACCTGTTAAAAGCGATCTAGTATCCTGGGGGGGCCATTAAACAGTACAATAAAAATGAAATCACCCCACTTTCCTTTTTGTATTTTTTTAATAGATTTTTAAATGTTTGAGCAAGTAAAATTCTTGCCATCTGTCACATCTGTAAGAAAGTACAGTATAGTGATGCATGGTATTAAAATATGTAGCTGGTCATGAATGATCCTGGAGTCACTGGGAACGTAGATAAACCATTACCAGATCTGATACCTGGACCTATGAGTGTCTTATAACGAGGAAGCCAGTATTGGGATGACCTGCCGTGCTGCAGAAGTTTATTGCATTGAATAGATCTATATAGAAAATATGAAAGAAAAGATGTAATGCAAAAATCTTATTGGTTTAAAGGGAACCCGTCACCACTATTTTCACAAATACAGGTAGTGACAGGTTCCTATAGAGCTCTAATAACTATTTGACACCCTGCTTGTAGCTAAAAATTATGCCCCTGAGATTCCCATATATACAGCGTGTCCAGGTGGGCGTGGCCTCCTCAGGCTGAATCCAGCAGCTCCTCCCCATCCCTATCTCTGTATGCTGCTATAATGTCATGTGACCAGGGTGACATCATCGCAGGTCCTATAGCTTTTGTAGCATTAGGAACTGTACACTAAGCATATTTGTCATGAAATCACAGCATATTTTATCACCTGAAATCACAGCAGAAGCATGGAGAGCAGTAGAAGTCCATGGAGGCTGCTGTGATTGTTTTATGTGGTCAGATATGTACATGGGGTACAGTTCTCATATTAAGTAGCTCAAGGACCTTTGATGTCACCCTGGTCACATGACATTAGGCCACGCCCCCCGTGGACTCGCTCCAAAGCTGCATAGATACCAGGCAAGATTATAACTCTGATTTTATCGGGATCTGAGGGGAACAATTTTTAGCTAAAAGCAGGGTGTCAGATAGTTACTAGAGCTCTATAGGAACCTGCCACTACCTGTATTTGTGAAAATAGTGGTGACGGGTTCCCTTTAAAACACTTAAAATACACCAAGCTGTTTAAGTTAGATCAGGGACTCACCCCTTGCTCTCCCTTACACTCCATCATGTGGTTAGCAATGAAACACTTTGGAAGGTGGAATGCCTAGGGAGGCAGGTGAGAAGTGTTTCAGGGGGCCTGTGATAGCCAGAACCTGGAGGGGCTCTTCTGACGGACTTCGGTGCACTTAGGCTTTATTAATATTTAATTTTAGAGGTAGTCTACAGGAACACAACTGCTAATAAACAGTGTGTTACACATGTTGCTGGGAACTACATAGTAGCAATAATGGTTCATAGTCATGGTACTCTTTGAGTATACCAGTGTGATAACAGAAGTCCTTAAAGGAAATCTACTAGTCACTTTAACTAGTAATACACTTGTAATTCAAACTAAATTATTGCAGACCCCCCTTCACAATTGTATCATATATACAATAATATATACACACACACACAGTAATGGCCATAAGTTTTGAGAATGATACAAATGTTAATATTTAAAAAGTCTACCACATCAGGTTTTATAATGGCAATTTGCATATACTCCAGAATGTTATAAAGAGTGATCAGCTTAACAGCAATTAATTGCAAAGTTAATATTTCCCTAGAAAATGAACTTTTTCCCCCCAAAACTTATTTCAACTTGTTTGCAGGCCTGCCTTAAAAGGAGCAGCTATCATCGTTTCAGTGATTGCTCCAGTAACACAGGTGTGGGTGTTGATGAGGACAGGGCTGGAGATCAATCTGTCATGATTAAGTACGAATCACATAACTGGACACTTTAAAAGGAGGCTGGTACTTGGCATCATTGTTTCTCTTCTGTTAACCATGGTTATCTCTAAATAAACACGTGCAGTCATCATTGCACTGCACAAAACTGGCCTAACAGGGAAGAGTATCGCAACTAGAAAGATTGCACCTCAGTCAGCAATCTATCGCATCATCAAGGAATTAAAGGTGAGAAGTTCCATTATTGTCAAAAAGGCTCCAGGGCGCCCAAGAAGGACCAGCAAGCGTCAGGACCGTCTCATAAAAGTGTTTCAGCTTCAAGATCAGACTACCAGCAGTGCTTGCCCAGGAACGGCAGCAGGCAGGTGTGAGTGCATCTGCACGCACTGTGAGGAGGAGACTCTTGGAGTAAGGCCTGGTATCAAGGAGGGCAGAAAAGAAGCCACTTCTCTCCAGAAAAAACATCAGGGACAGACTGATATTCTGCAAAAGGTACAGGGAGTGGACTGCTGAGGACTGGGGTAAAGTAATTTTCTCTGATGAATCCCCTTTCCAATTGTTTGGAACATCTGGAAAACAGCTTGTTCGGAGAAGACAAGGTGACCGATACCTCCAGTCTTGTCTCATGCCAACTGTAAAGCATCCTGCAACCATTCATGTGTGGGGTTGCTTCTCAGCCAAGGGAATCGGCTCTCTCACAGTCTTGCCTAAAAACACATCCATGAATAAAGAATGGTACCAGAATGTCCTCCAAGAGCAACTTCTCCCAACCGTCCAAGAGCTGTTTGGTGATCAACAATGCCTTTTCCAGCATGATAGAGCCATAAACCAAAGGTGAAAACTAAATGGCTCAGGAAACAAAACATAGAGATTGTGGGTGCATGGCCTGGAAACTCCCCAGATCTTAATCCCATTGAGAACTTGTGGTCAATCATCAAGAGACGGGGGACAAACAAAAACCGACAAAATGCAAGCATTGATTGTGCAAGAATGAACTGCTATCAGTCAGGATTTGGTCCAGAAGGTGAGTGAGAGCTGCCAGGGAGAATTGCAGAGGTCCTGAAGAAGAAGGGTCAACACTGCAGATATTGACTTGCTGCATTAACTCATTTTAACTGTCAATAAAAGCTTTTGTTACTCATATGATTGCACTTGTATTTCTGTATGTGCTAAAAACATCTGACAAACACACATAAAAACCAGAGGGCAACAGATCATGTGAAATTATAATATTTGTGTCATTCTCAAAACTTATGCCCTTGACTGTGTATATATGTATGTGTATATCAAGCAAAAAAGTAGAACACAGCAGCACAATCTATAAGGAGAAAAAAGGCAAGATTCAGGTGCTATCATGCACTCTCAACAACAGCCCATGTATGTGTATGTATGTATGTATATATATATATATATATATATATATATATATATATATATATATATATATATATACTTTGTTTTCTATATAGATATAGAAAACAAAGTCTATTCTATTATTCTATTCTATTATGCCTATAAGTAGTTTCTTCCTTATTTGTTTTGTCTCCAGTAACTGACCACAGCAGATAAAAAAAGTAATTTAAAAATAATGCACACACAGTCCATTAAAAACATCTGTAATGATCCTTGAAAAACTATTGCAATCGGTATAGCGGTTTTATTGTGTAAGCAATTAACATCTTTGTGCCACTGAGTTTCCACAAATACGATGAGGGCTTGAGAATGATAACTAAACTTGCATATAGTAAAGCTACGACCCTTTTCACATGTGGATTCTGTTTGGGTCTGGTAATGCATTTATGAGTGTGTAATTTATGTGTAAATAATTGGGAATTTTATGCAAAATTAACAATTTTCTGAGAAATGTGGACAATGGCCTATATATTACATTCAAGTCTGAATATATAGTTATATATATATCTGTGAGCATATCACAAAAACAAGATTTAAATGTAGCCTAACTGTAGCAATATTTTGTTTTTAAGGTTTCCTATGCTCGTCCCAGCTCTGCATCAATCAGGGATGCAAATCTGTATGTCAGCGGACTCCCAAAAACAATGACACAGAAAGAGTTGGAACAACTGTTCTCTCAGTATGGTCGCATTATTACATCTCGTATTCTTGTTGACCAAGTCACTGGTAAGTAGACAATAATGCTATGTGACTTTATTTCTTATGTTGTCAAGCTGTAAATACACTCGCCTCAAAAACAGCAGTCTTGCCTCCAGAACATATCAAAGGTGGTGATATGTGGGCCAGAAAATGCAATTTTCTGCTGGAGTTGTTCATAAATATGTATGTACAAAAATAGATTGTTGAATGTCTGAGTCATTTCCACCCTGAAGGTGCAGGTTTGGAATCATTTTCATGTCTTGTAATAAATTTACAGCTGCTATATTCTTACTTTCCAAACTGCTGTGAAGAAATGGTCCCCCTGCTCCTTCTAAACTGCTAATAAACAATCTTATTTTTTTACAGAAAGTGAAATTTTATGCAGAAATGCACAGCTGGTTCTTCCAGGCTTATATTATACACAAGGGACTAGCTGGTAATTGGTAATAGGAGTGGTGGTTTGTTAGTGAAATACTTTGAGCTTTGGAAGATTCTTAATAGCATTGAAGTTTAGTCATCCTGTGGCAAGAGGGTTGTTTTGTACAGTTTTAGTTGTGTGTTTTTTTTTTGGTTTTTTTTGTTTGACAGCTTGGTAAAAACTTGACATATGTCTGATCTTTTTTTTGAATGTATTATCTTAATATGATTTTGCATGTAACAGTAAATATATTACAGAAAATACATTAAAGGGGTTATCCGGGTTTAAAAATCTTTTTATGGCCGGGCTGGGGAGGGATAGTTAAACATAATAAACATGGACTTACCTCCTCCGGCGCCGCCGATGTCCCGCGCCGCGGTCACTTCGATCCGTGCCCCTGTAAACAAACAGGGGCACGGAAGCCGCGCACAGGGAGCTTCCGGTCCGCGTTGTGGACGGCCCCTCCCATCCGTCCCTATCTCCCAGCGTTGTAAGCGCTGGGAGATGGTGCGCATGGGAGCATCCGGCCGGCCGGAAGCTCCCTATGCGCCGGTGTAATGAAACCGGCGCACGGAGAAGACGGGCCGCGGCGCGGGACATCGGCAGCACCGGAGGAGGGAAGTACATGTTTATTATGTTTAAATAGCCCTCCCCAGCCCAGCCATAAAAAAAATGTTTAAACCCGGATAACCCCTTTAACTACCTTATTCAACATAAAGTGCCTAACTAAGCAAAAATGGAAAAACACGATGATGCTTAATCCATGAAAAACACTGTTTGCTGGATGAATTTCAGACTCCACACAAACTGAACGAGGGATTCACTCTATCACAGAGAAATATGACACACACAGAGCCCCTGCCTTTCCAAAGAACAGCAACATTAACGCCTTCCCGCAGCAGCACTTTTTCGATTTTGCGTTTTCATTTTTCACTCCCCACCTTCAAAAATCTAACTTTTTTATTTTTCTATGTACAGAGCTGTGTTATGGCTTATTTTCTGCATAACAAATTACACTTCAATATGGTGGTATTTAATTTTCCATGCTGTGTACTGGCAAGCGGTATAAAATTTCCAAATGCAGTGAAATTGGTAAAAAAAAAAAAACCTTTGTGCCGTATTCTTGTGGGCTTGGATTTTACAGATTTCACTGTGCTCCCCAAATGACATGTCTACTTTATTGTTTGGGTTGTTACAATTACGGGGATAACATATTTGTATAGGTTTTAAAATGTTTTCATACATTTACAAAAATTAAAACCACCTGTACTAAAAATTTCTGGGGATTTTGCCATCTTCTGGCGCTAATAACTTTTTTTGTACTTTCGTATACAGAGCTCTGGGAGGTTTTTTGCGGCTTTTGATGACGTTTACAATGTTATCATTTTTAGGACTGTACAACCTTTCGATCACTTTTTATAGAATTTTTTAATTTTTTTTTTTTAAAGGCAAAATAGAGGCATTTTCAACTTTGGGCGCTTTTTTCCATTATGGGGTTAAACGCAGTGAAAACCTGTTATATTTTGAACGGGCATTTTTGGACGCGTTGATACCTAATGTGTTTGTGATTTTTACTGTTTATTTATATTTATATCAGTTCTAGGGAAAGGGGGGGTGATTTGAGTTTTTAGACTTTTATTATAATTTTTTTTAAAACTTTTTTTAATTTTTATTTTTACTTTTTTTTTTTTAGACTCCCTAGGGTACTTTAACCCTAGGTTGTCTGTATGATCCTATAATATATTGCCATACTACAGTATGGCAGTATATCAGGATTCTCCTCCTCATTCGTTACAATGTGCTGATGCATTTCCCACCCTCAGCTCCTGCAGGGAAATAATATCAAATGATGGGGTCAGTCTTGTTCAGCAGATTAGGGGGGGCAGGATAATCATTTTTGATAAATATAATGATCCTGTAGAAAGTGTTAGACAGCTGGTCTGGTGAGTTGGATAACCATACTTTTTATATAAATATATATATATATGGGACACCCACAGACAACAAGAACGGGGGTCTGATGTATCGCGTTGCACTCTGAGATGATTGGAGCAGCCGGTCTCGCATGCCTCACTGAGACCCCCACCAATTAGGCCCTACCCACAGGATAGTGGCTAACTAGCAAACTATTGCATATTGGTGTCGGTGATCATGTGGAACCTGCAGTTTAGCAGGTTAACATAGATTCATAGTATGTCCACATACATTGCTTTTTGTGGATGACTGTATTTTGGAGGACAACCTTTTAAAGTGCAATTCATAGTTTGGTCAAAAAATGCAGTGTATTTGCTGAAATTGTGTTTTCATAGACTGGAACTTTGTCCATTGCAAATTTTAGTAGGTCATTTTTTTCAGTGATTTCTTTGCTGTTTACTCTTGCATGTAATAACAAGATTGTAACATTTATGTTCCAACAATAGGTGTATCCAGAGGAGTGGGATTCATACGCTTTGATAAAAGGATTGAAGCTGAAGAAGCCATCAAGGGCTTAAATGGACAGAAACCACCTGGAGCAACAGAACCCATAACTGTTAAATTTGCCAATAACCCAAGCCAAAAAGTAAACCACACTATTTTGTCCCAGTTATACCAGTCGCCAAATCGGAGATATCCTGGACCACTGGCCCAACAAGCTCAAAGATTTAGGTTGGTTTGTGTTTTATTTTACCTGCTTTTTTTGTGTACTTGACAACATTTCAAACTGGTAAAGCTTTGACATGTAATTAACTTGAAGGTTTTTTTTTCATGATTAAAGGGTTGTTCCGAGAATCCTCAAAACACCCCAAAGGCAGGTGAAGGCAAAAGGAATTGAACTGTATTTAGTACCTTATTCACTGCAGTATCAGATGGGTTGGCTCTTCTGGTTGTGTTGATAGTTCCAGGGGTCTGCTTTGATCAATCAGTAACACCTGGGAATTAGTACCATTGTACCCCGCGGTGAGACTGGTATGCCACTGAATATGGTATTAAGGGCAGTATACATAATTTCAAAATATTCTTTCCCTGTGATCTGTCATTTGAGTTTTTTCTCTTTTTGCAAATTATCATCTTAGCGCACCAAGAACATGGAGTGCAACTGTTTTCTACAACTTATTTGGCAGGCAGGACAGAGAGCTCTGCAGTGGCAGGCATACAACACTCATAGATGCGACAAGAAGGAAATTATCTTTGTTCTCTTAAATGCCACAGCTTTTGCTTGGAAAACTTGTAAAGCTCCTTAGGCTACATTCACACGGACGTATAAAAACGGCCGTATACGTACCGTTTTTTTACAGGTTACATACAGCCACATTCATTTCAATGGACAATACGTTCAACCATTTATATTGCAGTTTTTGACACTGGAGTGTACGTACCGTATACTGGCCGTATAAAAATATAGAGCATGTCCTATTTTCTCCCGTATTTCAGTTCTGTATGCCCTAAAAGTCTATGGGCATGTATAAAATACGGGTTAAATACGTGCTGCATACGGATGAAAAACGTCACGTATTTATACAGAAATACAGCCTGTAGATACAGGACTGGAGAAATACAATATACAGCAATTATACAGTGCTCTTGTGGAGGCATTTGGGAGCTGACAGTGTCTCTTGCAAGACTATTGTTTATTTAGAGTTCTCCTCTCAGCTCTCCTGATATGTTTTAGTAAATACTTAAAGGGGTATTCACATTTTAGCAAGTTGTTTTTATGATGGTTATACAATTTTCCAGTATATATTTTTAAAATCAATTTATCATGGTCTTCTCAAATCTCCGCCTGCTGTCATTCAAGATAAGGATTCTGGCGCAGATTTATAAAAAGTGTCCGAAGTTTAGAAAGTGCAGTTAGACTAGACAGTCTTGTTCTCCACCAGATTTGTAGAAGTGTCTGGTGCTAGGTGATGATTCTGAGCAGTATTTTTGGAGCATGGACCTTTTTTCCCAATGAGCCTAAGGACTTTTCATAGGCCACGCCCCTTTTGCTGAGCTGTTCGTAGGAGAGCTTGAAAACGGTCTAAAACCCTTTGAGCGTTTTTTTGTGTGTGTGTGTGCAAACTACTAAATTCTATCATAGACAAATTAACCCCTTAAGGATGCAGCGTTTTTCATTCTTTTTGCTCTCTACCTTCAAAAATCTGTAACTTTCTTTTTTACATGTACAGAGCTGTGTGAGGGCTTATTTTATGCGTAACAAATTTTAGTAATGTAACGTTCATTAGTCTATGCTGTACTGGAAAAAATAATCCAAATGTGGTGAAATTGGCAAAAAGACGCATTTGCCTCACTTTCTTGTGGGCTCAGTTTTTACAACTCGCTGTTCACTCCAATTGATACATCTAACTTTATTTTTTTTTTCCACCATGATCGACCATCCTCCACTGCGCCGTTTTCGGGGGGCCGCAATCATTGCTGTGGCAGCCCTGTGGTCTTATCAGGACCCCAGAGCTGCCTGAAAGACGGCATCACTGACATCATGTTAAAGGCACAGGGTGAGCCTATCCATGTGCATAGGCTGACACTGTTAATACCCTGAATACATCAGTATTACAGGATATTATCATGAATAAGCAATCAGATGATCGCTTGTTCATGTCCCATGGTGGAAAAGGTAAAAAACTAAATTCAAAAATTCAATAAAAAAGCAATAAATCACTAA
This sequence comes from Engystomops pustulosus, assembly GCF_040894005.1. NCBI lineage: Eukaryota > Metazoa > Chordata > Amphibia > Anura > Leptodactylidae > Engystomops > Engystomops pustulosus. Next base: position 129,211,856 of record NC_092411.1, on the reverse strand, counting down.
AAATGTCCATAATCCCCCATAATCTGCCAAAAAGTATGATTTTTACCTATTGAATCCCACTAAAAATGCAACAAAAAGTGATAAAAATAAATATGTACTCCAGAATGATTCTGTTGCAAGGTACAACATGTCAAGCCATTAACCAGCTCCATAGCCAAAAAGGCAAAATGTTATGCCACTTGGAAGATGGCAATGCAAAAATGAGATTTTTCCTCACATTAGGGTTTTATTTGGTAAATTTAGTAAAACATAAGAAAACAATTGTCTAAATCTGTTATCCCTGTAATTGTATTGACCCAACGAATAAAGATAACATGATAATTAGGCTATACGGTAAATACACCAGTACAGAATTGATGCTTTTCTACTCCTTCCCTCAAAAAAAAAGTTCCTACATTTTCAACAATAGCGAATACCAACCCTAAAATGGTAACACTGGAAAAAGCAGCTGCAGGTCCCTGCTCATAGTATATAAGGCCGGAAAAAGATGCAAGCCCATCAAGTCCAACCTTAAAACATTTACTTAATTCTTAATCCCCTTAATTTGTGATATTTTTTCCACCATAACAACCTCCTGCGACAGAGAATTCCATAGTCTCTCTGCTCTTACAGAAAAGAAACTTTACCTATGTTGATGGTAGAATCGCCTCTCCTCTAGGCTTTGGTGATGCCCTCTTGTCCTGGTCACAGGCCTAGGTATAAATAGAGAGATCCTTGTACTGTCCGTTGTAATGAGGACTCCCCTCAGTCGTCTTTTTTCTAAACTGAATAATCCCAAATTTTGTAATCTGTCATTGTTTTCTAGTCCCCCCATTCCCCTAATAATCCTGGTTGCTCTCCTCTGCACCTGTTCCAGTTCTACTATATCCTTTTTATACACTGGTGCCCCAAACTGTACACAATATTTCATGTGTGGTCTGCCCAGTGATATGTATAAGGGCAAAAATAAAGCTTACCATCCACCAATACCCCCAAGTCCTTTTCAGCTCCAGTTTTACCAAGAAGTTGACCTCAGTATTTATTACATTACACAGCTTGGTATCCTCTGCAAATATTGAAACTTGACTGTGTAAACCCACTACAAAAATATTAAAAAGTGGCCCAATACTAACCCCTGTGGCACTCCACGCTGTGCGCCCATAAAACAAGTAGCCACATGTGGGGGTCTCTGTACTTGGGATAAATTGCTTAACAATTTGTATGCTGGGTTTTTCTTTTTATCTTTTGCAAATAATTTTTAGGGCTAAATGAACGTATAACCGACAAATTTTGACCATTCTAAATTTAACCTCCATTTTGATGTAATAACTATGAAGATCTCAAGGGGTAAAAAAATCTTCCCAAAAACTGTTTCTTATAGTTTGAGGGGAGCAGATGGAAATGGGTTGATAATATAAAGGTTTTTTTTATTTTTAAATATGTAAAATTTCATTCAAAACAGTAATTATCCCCAAAATAGTCAATTCGGAAAATACAGAAAATGGATATTCGATATGTAAGTCGCGTAACTTCAAAGTAAATTATCCAGACATGTAAAAAAATTATGAAAATGTAAAGCATAGGGGAAAATGTAAAGACATAGGGGAAAATGTTATTCAGCAACTTATTTGGGTGGTAAATCTATCTGCCTGAAAACGCAATAATTTCGAAAGTGGCAAATTTTTCAAAAAATTCATCATTTTTTCTTTTTTGTAAATAAATGCAAAACTTATCAATTAATTAATGCAAATATTTACTACTAAAATGATGTATAACATGTGAGGAAAAAACTATCTCAGATTTGTTTAGATAAGTAACAATGTTCAAAAGTTAAACCATATAAAGCGACGCATGTCAGAATACAAAAATTGGGGCTGAGACTTAAGCTACAAAATGGTTGCGTCCTTAAAGGGGTATTCTCATCTGGGAATTCACATTCAGTTTGATTAATCTGCCATTAATAAACATTTCTTCAATTAGATGTTATTAAAAAAATGTTCCTGTGTGAAGATAGTTTTCCATAAATGTAGTGATATGGTCCCTTAGAAACGAGATAGCTTCCTTGGATACGGCCACCTCTGCTGAAGGGATTGCACAAATAAACCAAAAATTTTTTGTATATGAAATATCTGAGAATTACTACATGTCCCACAGCCGTCCTGTAGTGATGATCGCTGAATCCTGGTGGTCAGGCAGGGCTCAATAGTACATGTCTGGCCACTGCTGCCTAAATGTGACGTGGTCGTAACCGAGGAAGCCATCTCGTTTCTAAGGGACAACATGGCTATGTTTATGGGAAATTATCATCACACAGAAACATTTTTTTTAATAACATCCAATTGAAGAAATGTTTATATATGGAAGATTAATGAAACTGAATGTGAATGCCGAGACGAGAATACCCCTTTAAGGGTTTAGAAACCGTTTGTGAACATGTTTGATATGATTCCACACTGGGTGCATATACATGGATCACAGAGCATGTTCAGGGCAGCCAAAAACTTCTGTGACTTCTGTTTATTCGAGTACATTCTTGCAAAGTTTGGACTGGACAGCTCTAAAAATGTTTATTTGGTGGATAAGAAAGGCCAGCACGAGAGGTTGCTTCAACATTTTTACAAAAATATTTATACTTTTCTAAAGGAGCACTGGTGTGTGGTTGACAAATGTAATCTCCCTGGACTTGTATAAACTGGTAGCACAATGGACCGCAGTTATTTTTACATGGGGGGGGAAGAGGCACTTGCGCTCAGTAACTCAGTTAGCAGAGGGCTGAAGAGGCTGTATTTTACAAATCCACATCTGCATAATGGAACCGAATGGTGTGTGAAGGTAAGCACCACCTCATAACTGAAAGTAATGTTCTGCATGCATATTGTGGTTGTACTCCTTAGAAATAGATCTGTGCCAAGGGTAGGGGTTCAAACCCACTGGTTGCTGTGCCAGGCACTGTCGGTGTCACAACGTGTTGCTGCTCTACAGAAAGGATGGTGCACCCCAATGGGAAATAAATCCAGAGAGTCCATTCTGTCTTTACTGAAGACATTCAGGTAAAAAGCAATACAAGCAAATCAAAGGGCTGACTCTTCAAATCTCCTTCCTGATAGAAGAAGGGTTAATACTGAGAAAAGGCCTGGGCTAGCTGTCCCTTTTTTCAGAAGGTTGGTACCCTGGTCTCAAGTTAGGAGCCCATTCAGTTTCTTCTGGTTGCTCAGGTAGACTCAATCGTCTTCTCCAAACTGTGTTCCCTAACTGCAAATCGGTAGGGACTAGGACTGTTCTCCTTATTTACCATCTACCAGCGGAGGAGTGGTTACACTTTAGCACATTTTTAGCACAATGACAAAGCGTTTTCCTATAGACTCGCAATGAGTTTCCATTATATTCTATGGCAGAGATTATAAAGTGTAAATGACTTTTCCAGACAGGACTGGTCATTCTAAAGGTCCGGCTATCTGCTTGTCTGGTAAACAAGTTGTTTTTTTCTGCTAAACTGTACTATATTTGGAAATGTGCTTGTTTCTCTGAGGTAGAGATGCAGTCAGAAATGTCTCAATGTTCATTAACCCTTTCTACTTGTCTATGCATTAATCTATAGTGTTTTGTTATATGTATTCTATTATTAATGTAAGTTAACCCTTGATGTAAAATACTGCTGAGTTGGCATAGGGGGAAGTATTCAAATATCCACAAATGTCAAAGTGCAATGCTCCTCTGATCAAGGGCACTACATCAAGACAAAAGATTTTTATTGCATCAGTCATTGGGGCACGTGTATCATAGTTTTGTCTTTCTGAGGTGAATTTTAGAGACGTTTGGCGGCTCTTTTTTGCACCATATGTATGATCCTGTCTTTTTACTTGTGATACAGTTTTTCCTATCCTGGCAAGTGCAAATTTTGGCTTTTTTAGACTTTTTGGAGCAAAAGTCTCAAATCCACATGGACACATGCAACGTGAGGGAGTTATATACAGGAGAGGACACAATCCATGTGAGGGGTTTATATACAGGAGCGGACACAAGCCACATGAGGTTATATGCAGGAGTGGACACTACTGTTAATTTGGGATTTAACATGTTGCATTTTTAATGAATTTTGAAACCTATTACAACAACTGAGGAGAGGTGATTTTCCTAATTACATTACTGTTAACATTTGTACAAAACGCATAGTAAACGCAATGTTAACACATGCGTTAATGTTGTTTATATTGTTTTGTAAACGCAAATGTTTACAGTAATGAAATAAGGCAAATCACCTATTAGTTTCAAAATGCATTAAAAACGTAATTAAACCGCTACATATCACCTCACCCTTAGAAGTAACTAATGAAAAAAAATAACAAATTTAAAAATGTAAGAATTTTGACAAGAGGTAAATGTTACAGTTAAAGCATGTGAAATATTTCCAGTTTACAAGTTAATATCGGGTCCATGAAAAAAACAATGATACATAAGGCACCCTGCACAAAGGTGCAGACTAGGTGTAATTGAAACAGATCAGAGTTTAAAGTCGCAAAAACTGCAAAAGTCGCTAAAATTTGACAATTTGCCTTGCTGAAACTATGATACATGTGCCCCATTGAGTCTACGCATCCTTGTGAACCTGGGTTGTCTTTTAAATTGGAATGTTGAATAAACTTCAACCACAGTCAGTGCCCTATCAAAGTGAAAGATAATTTCCCCTTGATGTCACAGTCCCCTTGCACTCCACAATAAAAGTGAAGGTAGAAGCAAGAACTGTACATCCAATTTTACATGAAACCTTCCTCCACTAAATGAGCATCTGTTTGGTTTGGAGGCTGACAATCCAATTACAGAGCTGCTTACTAATGCTTATGTTGGGCAGAGACTAAAGAGCTTTGCTATTGGTAAGTGCTGGAAGCTGCGACTGGCTGCTAATGATTTTGGTGCGCTGCCAGCAAAGGACTGTATCCACCCTGTGTTGGCTGCTGAGATGGTTGATCCCTGTAGAATGCTTTTTGCATGTAAAGGTATAAAAACACACTTCCTGCATATAAAGTTAAAAAAAAATAGGGGAAAGGTTCCAGAACAAAGGGAGAGTTCTAATATAGACAAGCCTTAATTGTACAAGTTGGGACCTGGTGGCATATATGGAAGAGTTTAATAATGTGGAAAAACCTACTGAAAGATTCAAAGTATATCAATGGTGTGTCATTGCCTTCTGTCCCCTTGCTGAGCTTGATATACATACTGGGGTAGGTATACTAATACAGTCTCATAAACTGTGTGCCTCTGCCTCATTTCTTGTGAGTGGTGGGTCCCATCTTTTGGGCAGAGACGGGATTAGTGCAGCAAATTAAAGACGCCCCTTTAGCTTTGCTCCAGAGCCTGAGGCACAAGGGCTTTTTTTTTTTTTGTTCTCTCCAATAGAAGAGATCAAAGTCAGATCAGTAGGGTCTTTTCCCTGGCACCCTCATTACCAGCTCGTTTTCCCTATCAAAGTGAATGGGACTTGCTCAGTAGATAGAGTATGCTGCATTCAGACAAATGTTTTAGCTTCTCTACTGAACACACGCACACTTCACTTATAGTGTTTGGGAGATATTCCAAACACAAAAACGGGTCCAACTTACCAGGTATATGCTACCAAATAAAATATCTGTGCAAGTACTAAATACAATTTGGACATCGTGTGAAACGATCAAGAGTCAATGTTTATGCATGTATTGTAATGTGGTGTTTTCCATAGAATAGAGTGATATTGCTTAATTTACATTTGAATACTGTGAAAATCCAGTAGCATCATTCTCTAGCAGTTAGCAATAGTGAAAACACCTGGGCTGCTGGGTTAAAGGGCTATTCCTATCTTAACCAAATGTGACTAAAGTATTACCCATCTACTTTTCCCATCCACTTGGTTGCGAATTGCCTGTTTCCGCTGTTTCTGTAACTTTGGGATGCACTGTACATTTTTTTTCTCCTGGTGAAATTATTAAAAAATGTAAACTGTCAAACCACAGTTCCAGGTTTTATTTGTGTTGACCAACTTTTTTAGGGTTAGTCCAAAGGAATTGCTGGTATTGGATTACCTCGAAAATAATTTTCTAGAGTTAGAGGTCTCCGTTTTATCACTTTGTGAAATGGACGTGGTCAAAAGATTTTACCCCATAAAACTACTAGCCCCCTCAAGTAGGGTATAAAATGTCCTTTATAGGATCCGTTTATCTCCTCTATTTAAGACCATTGTGTCTTTTAGATGGCTTGCTCTGGTTCTATAGCACCTAGAAACAGAATTTTGGTATCATTATAACTATAAGAATGTCATCCTGCATGTTGTGGTTCTGTGAGATACAGAACCAGAGAACCTATTTTCTATTTTTTAGTGTAAAAAGCTTTGTCAGGACTTATTTTCTGTAAGACAAATTGTAGTTGGTAGTGACAGTATTTAATATTCCATGCTGTGTGGGCGGAAAAAGGGGGTGGGTAAAATCCAAATGCTGTCAAATTGGCCAAAAAAACATTTCTGGCATTTTTTTGTGGGCTGTTTTACAGCTTTCACTGTGCCCTTCAAATGACAAATCTCCTTTATTCTTTGTGTACGATCAGGTGTTCTAATGCATTTATGAAAATTTACCGTATTTTTCGGACTATAAGACGCACTGGACCATAAGACGCACCTAGGTTTTAGAGGAGGAAAAATAAGAAAAATGTTTTTTCACAAAATAGTATGCTAAAATATTTTATAAAGTGACAGTAAAGTAACTGGGCAGTGCAGCCTAGTTTCTCTTTGGAGAGGGGCAGGGGCGAGCAGCCTATCTAGATAGAATTATGCTGGCACGTAGTCAGGGGGTCTCAAGAGTTACCAGGGCTGTATAGGTATGAGTATATGTGACACTGGTCACAAGAGCTTACAATCAATGAGGAAGAGGACACAGGAGATGACAGTGCTTGCACAATGGCCACAAGAGCTTACAATCTATGAGGAGGAGCGGACACAGGAGGTGACAGTGCTTGTACAATGGCCACAAGAGCTTACAATCTATGAGGAGGAAGAGGACACAGGAGATGACAGTGCTTGTACAATGGCCACAAGAGCTTACAATCTATGAGGAGGAGGAGGCCACAGGGATGACAGTGCTTGTACAATGGCCACAAGAGCTTACAATCTATGAGAAGGAGGGGGAGACACAGGATGACAGTGCTTGTACAATGGCCACAAGAGCTTACAATCTATGAGGAGGAGGAGGCCACAGGGGATGACAGTGCTTGTACAATGGCCACAAGAGCTTACAATCTATGAGGAGGATGAGAGGACACAGGACTTGTACAATGGCCACAAGAGCTGACAATCTATGAGGAGGAGGACACAGGAGATGACAGTGCTTGTACAATGGTCCCCAGAGCTTACAATCTATGAGGAGGGGGACACAGGAGGTGACAGTCCTTGTACAATGGCCACAAGAGCTTACAATCTATGAGGAGGAGGAGGACACAGGAGATGACAGTGCTTGTACAATGCTCACAAGAGCTTACAATCTACCAGGGGGACAGCAGCCACTACATACCAGGCAACAAGTGGTTAAGACTGTGAGAGCAGAGACCGGGGGAAGGGAGCACTAATCACTTATCTGATCCTGTGCTGGGAGAGAAGTTACAGGTCAGACACTGCAGCGCTGTACAGGCTCGGCTCCTCTTCACACAGTGCGGCAGCCTTCATCTTCTGTTTTCACTTTGAGCCTCCCGGGCTACTTACAAGCCAAGTGGGGATTGGCCAGACAGAGTCAGTGATTTTCTCCTCCCCCCTCTCTCTCTCCACTGCTGCCATAATGATCATTTATATCGGTGCCCTGAGGACGGCAGAGCGCAGGGGTGCTGCTATCCATTCCCTCCACCAGTGGAGGGCTGAGAAGAGGAGAGTAGCGCAGCGGCACTCAGCACAGCCGCTGCGCTTCACTTCACTGTGAAGGGCTGCGCTTACTGCCAGCATCGGCTGGCAGAGCGCAGCCAGGTGCCCTCCATTCCCTCCTGCAGCTACATCCGGACTATAAGACGCACCACTGTTTTTTCCCCATTTTCTGGGGAAAAAAAGTGCGTCTTATAGTCCAGAAAATACGGTAAACCTATTTACGAAAACATTGTTTTGACAAATTCATCATATTGTTGTGTGTTTGTTTTTTGAGGGATGAGATGACTTCTTTGCTACCAGTTTGAGGCCTGTACAACCTCTTCATTAAATTTTCTAAAAATATGTTTATACATTGCAAAAAAGTGGTTGTAGTTTCTTTACAATTTACTTTACTATCCCTTCCTGTGAGGCCCTTTTTCATTTTTGCGGTTTTATTGCTCACTCCACACTATCAAAAATCCATAACTTTTTTTATCTTTCCAAGTAAAGAGCTGTGTGATGCCTTGTTTTCTGTGTAACAAATTGCACTTATTGACGGAATTTAATTTTTCATGCAGTGTAGTGGGAAGCGGGAAAATAATTCCAAATGTAGTGAAAATGGTGAAAAACCGCATTTGTGCTTTATTCCTGTGGGCTTAGATTTTATGGCTTTCGTTGTGCTCCCCAAATGACATGTCTCTCCTTCATTCTTTGGGTCGGAGCGATCACAAGGATACCAAATTTTAGAATGTTTTCATACATTCACAAAAATTAAAGCCTCCTGTAAAAAAGAAAATTCTTCATTTTGCCATTACGCTAATAACTTTCATACTTTAGTGTACAGAGCTGTGTGTGGTGACATTTTTGCAACTTTTGATTACTTTTTCAATGTTACGATTTGTAGGACTGTACCCTTTTTGATCACTTTTTATTGAATTCTTCATATTTTCAAAATTCCAAATGGTATTTTCCACTTAGGGCACTATTTTACATTACAGGGTTATGATTTTTTTTTAATAGAATGGACATTTTGGGATGCGACTATGCCCAGCATGTTTGATTTTTAAAAATTTTTTTGTTCTAGGAAAAAAAGAGGGAGGGTATATAAATTTTGTATCCCCATGATCGCACAGACTCAAAGAATAGTGGAGACATGTCATTTGGGGCGCACAGTGAACGCCGTAAAATCCAAGCCCATAAGAAAATGTTTCCTTTTTTTTTTCACCAATTTCACTGCTTTTAGAATTTTTTTTCACCGCTTCCCAGTACATGGCATGGCATATTAAATACAACTACTATGAAGTGTAATTTGTTACACAGAAAGCCTTCACACAGCTCTTTACTAGAGATGAGCGAGCACTAAAATGCTGGGGTGCTCGTTATTCGAGACAAACTTTTCCAGATGCTCGAGTGCTCATCTCGTATAACAAACCCTATTAAAGTCAATGGGAGACCTGAGCATTTTTTTTGCTAAAACAGAACAGTAAAAGAACAGTGCTTAAAGGAAACCTACCATTTAGAATGGCAGGGGTAAGCTGTAAGTACCGAGCACCAGCTCAGGGTGAGCTGGTGCCGGTACTTTTGTTAGTGTAATAAACCGCGGTATCGCTGTTTTAACACTTTTTAAACTCTAGACCAGAACAGGCTTCGGCGCCTACATAGGAAATAGCGGAGATGTTGCGCGCGCACGGTCGCGCGCAGCGCTGAAGCCTGTTCTGGTCTAGAGTTTAAAAAGTGTTAAAACCGCGATACCGCGGTTTATAACACTAAAAAAAGTAAGTACCGGCACCAGCTCACCCTGAGCTGGTGCTCGGTACTTACAGCTTACCCCTGCCATTCTAAATGGTAGGTTTCCTTTAATTAAATATTCCAGATGTTTCCTGATGTTTTGCTTGTTAGAACACATTGAAATAACGCTATTCTTCACTTTGCAGGTGTTCGCACGTGTCTCCCTCTAAGTTCGGAGATGTTCGGAACATCTGGAATGTGAAGAATAGTGTTCTTTCAATGTGTTCTGCACTTAAATGGTCCTGTATTCACGGTTTTTAATGTTTTAATTCTATTTTTCACTTTGCTTAGATGTGCGCGCGTATCTCCGAACCTATCGGAAGACACGCGCGAACACCTGCAATGTGAAGAATAGAATTAAAACATTAAAAACAGTGAATACAGGACCATTTAAGTGCAGATAAATTGAAAGACCAATATTCTCAGACGAGTATACTCGCTCATCTCTACTCTTTACGTAATAAAATAAAAAAGTTATACATTTATGAAGGTGGGGAGTAAAAAAATTAAAATGCAAAACCGAAAAAAGGGATTAACTCTATTGTGTAGTTCTCACTGAAGCTATTTGAAAGCTTAGCTTGTTTACTATAGTACCGAAGATAAGGATGCCTGAAGTAACTCTCCCCCTACAGCCTCTAAATTTCAATTCAATTTACACACATGACAATGCACACATATGACTCTTCTCTTATTTTTACATGACTTTGGAGACTTTTTTTTTTAAATTGGTAAACAGACAACCTTTCTATAATGGATACTAGAAGGCATTTAATTTGCCTTCCTGAAGGGGCTATGTTTAATGGAGAAAAATCTGTTGAGTGTTCCTTTTAAAGTGGTTAAAGAACAAACTGCTCCTTCTCTGTGCATTGGATGGCCACAAAACCTAAACAGGGTTTAACTAGACACCACCTAGGAACTGGTATAATGCTTATGTAGGAGACATATTTTGCAATCCTACAAAAACCTCTTATTTCCTGTTGAATCCATTCAGGAGAAAAAAACTTAAATGAAACTTTGACCGGTAACACAATGTAATACAAGTAATATCCAACTAACAGTGAACATAAGGCCAGCTGCCCGAATGTGTGCAGCACATGGAATGGACCCGTATGTTGGTATGATCAGACTGCATACTTTGCATGGGACAGGAGTCCTTGCATCTTACAGAAATATGATCCAAGCACTTCTTATGATGAGTCGGCGCTGAATTTCAGCAGGCTCATATTTCTGTATGCTACACGGACTCCAGTCCTGTGCAATCTTTGCAGTCCGTGTGATTTAACCAACGTACGGGTTAGCGTGCAGCTGGCCTCAGATTGTCATTGGGAGATTATAACAAAATAATTTGTTGCTCAATGAAATGATCCACTTGGCTTTAAAGAGGGGCAGTATGTGCCTAGACTGAACAATCTGCCAAATGTGTTTTGCAGGTTGGACAATTTGCTCAATATGGCTTATGGAGGAATAAAGAGGTAAACTCTTGCAGATTATTTTTTCTAGTTGTGGATTTGTCCATTTTGCATAATTTTTAGTTTGTCTTCACACCTTTATATGCCTGTAGCAGAAAGCTACATTTTCCATATTTTTGTAATTTTTTTGATCAAATGTATGTTTTGATTTCTTTACCTCCCTTCACGTTGGCATTTTGTTTATTTTTTTTTATTCCATTGTTTGCCTGTGTTGAATTACATTTTATACAGATAAGTGCAAAAAGCGGACTCATGAGAAACCTAATTAAAGCGGCCAGCCACCTAAAGATTACCAAGAGCGTTTACATGTGCTATTGTCACAAGTTTTGCTGCTTTTTGAACTATTCCCTGACCAAACGCTGCTTTCCAAAATCAGGATGCTCAAAGTTCTCGTCACTGCACCTCCAACTATGGTCATATCATGGATTGAAAAAAATCATGCACTAGGAATATATGATTTTCATTAAAAAATTAGCATCCATGCTGTACATTTGCTATAAAAATTATCACTAAGAAACTTCTGTGTATTGGCTACAGCACAGTTTCCAATGCTGAAGCATATGATTACTGGATTTGAGGAAAGTTGTGACAAGGCATTTTATTTTGCGCTGTGGGAAGTGACGAAGGTGTGTCAACCATGCCAATGAATCAAGCGTCTCATATCTCCTTTTAGGCCTAATATGAAAAGATGAATATTGTTGCATACTTAAATTTTTTTTTTTTTTTTTACATATAATGGAGGTCCCCGTCTTAAAGAGGACTTGTCACCCTAAAAAATGCTCTAGGAGCTGCTTACAAGGGAAGCGCTACCTCATTTTTAGCAGTGTTAAACTGCTAGTTTTATTGGAACCTTCTGATAAAGCTAGCGAACGGCCATACCCAGAGAAGTCTGGACTGATCTTACAGCGGTCCGGCGTATTCATGAGGGGTAGGTCCAGGCGCTGCTTCTTCCCCGGACAGACCCTCCCTCGCCATAGGCCGGCAGTGACTGTCAGGCTTCATGCGGCATTCACCTCCTCAGAAAGCCCCCTCATGAATACACCAGACTGCTGAAAGATTGGTCCAACATTCTCTAGGTATGGCAGTGCAGTGTTTGCTAGCTTTATCGGAAAGGGTTCCGATAAAACTAGCAGTTTAACACGGCTAATAATGGGGCAGTGCCAGGAACTGAGTTCTTTAGTAAGCGGCTCTTAAAGAGGACCCTAAAAAAAAAAAAAAAAAAGCTCTAAGGACACCCACCCCACTTTGGCTATCCCTAGTTACAGATGGACCTCTGCCCACTGTGACTTCTGGTGAAGCTCCCTGGATGCTTTGCTTTGGTCCCAGACTGCAATGATCAGCTGTAAGGTGTCTGCAGTTTTATTGATTGTTGTTTTTATGAGAGCAAAATAATTTCAAAATCCAAATTTGTAACTGGGACAAAAAAAATTTGTTTGGAACTACAATTATAAAATATACCTGTTCTGCCTTGCATACAAATTCAGTTTAAGAACAAACCTGAAGAACCTATCTTGTATGTAACCTGAGGACTGCTTGTATGAATATTCCAACCCTTTTATATTCACCATTTTTTTTTCTCTGTTCCATTATTGGGAAAAACCACTTCAGATGAATAATTCTTTCCCCATTCCAAGATGGTGAAAGGCGAAGGACACATGTACATTTCTCCAAATAAACACTGTGCTGTTTAGCCCTTATAGCTTGCACCAAACGCTACATCTTTGTCACCATAAAAGTACCAAAAAATTAATTAAACCACTTTTTGCATCAATGAAGAAATTGTTCCAAAACCTGAAGGCTATTGGCAATTATCTTTAATGTACTTTGCATACACAATCAGTAAAGTCACAGATTATGCAAGTCTATAGTTGCATTGAATATCATACCACATATATTAAGTGAAATGCTAACTGAAAGGACAAAAATGAGAGGTAAACTGATAGTGGCCCACTGGCCTAAAGTTTAAAAAAAATTGTAGAATTTAGCATGAAACTATTCATGCCTTTTCAAAGCAGGGAGTTGACACTTTCTATATCAAGTTAAATTTGGCATACCTATCTTGATAATTTTCCCATAACATAATTTTTGTACTGTATAGAATACACAGTATTTGCATGAGCAGCCATTTCAGTTTTGCATGTTCATAATTTTTTTTCTTTTAGCCTATTATACTTAATACATGTTAATTGCAAGGATGGCTAACATTTTACCTTTTGCTTTATCTTTTTTTTAGTAGATTCTCGCCAATGACCATCGATGGTATGACCAGTTTGGCTGGTATAAACTTTCCTGGACATGCTGGCACTGGATGGTGTATATTTGTATACAACTTGGCACCCGACGCGGATGAAAGCATCTTGTGGCAGATGTTTGGCCCCTTTGGAGCGGTCACCAATGTTAAAGTTATCCGTGACTTCAACACAAACAAATGCAAGGGCTTTGGTTTTGTGACTATGACAAACTATGATGAAGCTGCAATGGCTATCGCCAGTCTTAACGGTTATCGCCTTGGTGACAGAGTTCTGCAGGTGTCTTTCAAAACTAGCAAAACGCACAAAGCTTAACTAGTTAACCTCACTCCTGTTGACGCACACAAGCATCAAAGGCTACTTTGATAGTTCTTACACACAGTGTGTGGGGGTGAGGTAGGCAAAGTTAGATATGGTTTAGCAAAATTAGCATTTGTGAGATTTTGTTATTACTGGTCTTTGAATTTCTATTTTATGTTTAAATATGGACGTAAGGTAACAGGGTTTTTACCTGTCCCATTGCATTCTAATGCCTTCAGTTATTGGGGCCTTTTACTATTACTGCAATGGGAAGAACGTTGTTTTATTTTTACATTATTGCCTTCAATCCTATGTGTTTAAAAGGATGAAAAAGCTTTGCTTTTCAATTTTTTTTTTTCTGTAATACATGTTGTATTGCGGTTCCTAAAAACATTATTTTATAAAATGTTTTTCTTTGTAAAGTGTAAAACTTTATGTTACTATTATTTCAATTTAGGGGCAAGGGTGGCCTCAGTTCTAATAAAGCCTATTGTAAGATTACTGCTGACTTTTCATAAAGTAGTACCTTGCCAAAGAGAGAACCTCTTTGATGTGGGTTTCAAATGAGAAAAAGCATCTATTTTTATAAAAAAGTAAAATAAAAAAATTTGAACAAACTTTTTACTGGTCCTGGAACAAACTATTTTGACTTGAATACTTTGCAAAATCTACTTCATATGACAACCTTGTGAGCTTTTAAAACTTGCCAGGATATTTGTGTGTTATCAGTATTTTTGGAGAGAAGGATACAGCCCTACTTCTGGTTGGGAATGAGAGAGGCATAACAATGGATGACATTTTTCTTCCTTTTACATTTTTGTTAGCATTTTTGTATTGAGGATCAAAAATTACTATTGCTTGATTCTAATAATGTAATTTTCCAGTTGGTCATCCTGGTTATGTAATTGCTCACATCTGTTTGTAATTTTCAAACAAGTGGAAAAAAAATAAAATCAAAGTATAAATGAGCAGGTAAGAACAATTTAATTGTCGAAAGATTTTGGGAAAAAAAATCAGTTCTTCCTAAATCATTCCCTTCAGAAGGAGCTCATGGTGTTTAGTGATGTACTTGCAGTCTTGTTTGAATATTTAATTTAGTTTTATTTATAAAATTTACGATTTTGTGTAAGAAAAGTTGGTATTACCAACCAAGAAAAAGTGGCACAATTTTGTCCTTTAAGAAATGTGATTCTGTTTAAAGCTAGCACCTGAGCTTTTATGTATTGTACATATTATTCTATAATCATATAAGAGTAGGGAAAAACAAAACCTAGCTATGATGATTTCTGCAGAGTCCTCAAGGATTGCTGGTAGATTGTACACATCTTTTTGCTGCTGGGTCTCAAATTTAAGTTTATGAAACTTTTGGTTATTTTGTCAGGCAAAGTGATGTTGAGACTTTTCTGTATTTGTATTTTTAGTTGTGTATGTAGTGTAACTATATTGTTACTTAAGTACCTTATTTTTATGTTTGGTCCTGAGAACTTGAAATATACATTCATTTGTTACTTTTTATTTGTATCATATTAAGGCGGGATACTATTTGCTTGCACATTTGTGATCATTTATTTAAGTATATTGTATAATAAAGGTAACGGAATTAATTTTGTATATGCTTTGGAAAATCTGATTCACAATATTCATAAACCACTTGGGGAAGATTTTGATGGTAACTAAATATGAAAGCAATTACAGAAAGGAGTTCACAATAAAATGGAGGGTTTAGGTGCCTTTTATGGGTATGAAGTGACATTTTTCTTTTTGGTTTCATTTTTTTATTTGCACAAATTTAAATGCTTCCTCCTAAGGCTAAGCAGTGTGTGCTATGCATTCATACATGTATATGACTTGCATTTGCAGTTTTTGTTTTATATATTAATGTTTTGTTTTCTTTATGGTAGGTCAGTACATTTACTGTGAAAAGTGCACGACAAAGTGTTTGGGCAAGTTTTCATGCTCCTTTTCAGGCTCCCCCTTCTATGTATCTTTTTACACAGATGTCTTTAAATTGTGGCATTCTTACAGTTGCTATGAGAAAAATATTGGAAACATACTTGCTGTATTATATATAGAAATATTTCACAGTATTGAAATACATATAATCAATGAGATGTCAAGCATTGGTAAAAGAGCATGAAAATGATTCCTCACTTTGCAGCGTTTCTCAGAGCACTTGGTAAAATGTGAGACTGGTGTTTGCTTTGAACTTGTACTGTATGACTTAACACATCTGTTAAATATAATATATATTCTGTTGAGTATTTAACAGGCTGTATGTGTTTTTATTTTGTGTTTGAATCCTTTGTATTTTTTCCATGTTTAGTACATCAATAAACAAAGTTGAAGGGAAAAATACTTGCAAGTTTGTTTTTTTTTTAATATATATGTCTCACTCAGCCAAATTATTGATTTATATGGGTCTGTACATATGTCCAATCTTTTCACTGATGTGCAGAATTTGATAAAAATTGCAGCATATCATTCGCTCATATACGGACCTCCGAAAAGTTCAATGGATCCGCCAAAAATAAAATACGGACTGCACACGTCTGCATCTAAAGTCTACATTTTTGTGGATGGACACACTTGTGTGAACGAGCCCTTTTAGAGTATCAAAAGCAGCTGTCTACAACATTATCTGTTTTTAAGTACTGTATATTTAACCATGCATTTGTATAAGAAACATTTTCAGCAATTATTGCTTTATTCTGTGTTAACATGGTTCTCTATTTACTATAAGATTCAAGTCTACTATGACTTGGGCTGTCTAAGCCGTTTAGTTACCCATACACGTTAATTTCATGAACGAACTCATGTTGACAAGTTCCCACAACATAACGTAATCACAAAAATACCTAATGCATTGGATGGTTTTCGCAAATGTCTGTCCTTTTAAGTGAGTAAAAAGATATTTAAGACCCTATGCAGGTTAACGGTTTGAAGTCACAGGTTGAGACCTTGTGTACAAATTGAAGCTTTTCATATGTTTACTCAGCCTCTATCCTTTAAACATGCCCTTCTCTACTCTATGTAGTCTACTCTGCTGGCTAGGACAGCCTCTGGTCTCACTTATATCACTCCGTATTGATTTCTCTTCAGGTTTCGCAACATGCTCAATGAGCTACTCAGACTTCATTCCTTTATTTTGTGATAATTGCAAAATCAGCATGCATATGCAAATCACTTGCCAATTGACTTTTTATCTGTCTGTACCTCGTAAATGATAAGTGCCCAAGATAGTGCAGTCTAAAGTTTCCCTTTCCTCCCTCCTGAGTGATTCCACCAGGCTTTCTCCAAAGCTTAAATGTAATCATTTACATTTGAAATTCCTCTATTACCCCTTTCCCTGTAAGGGCTAAACTTGTGTATCCTGACAGGGTGGCCCTTGGGTATGTAAGGTCAGCTTTTTCTTGATACCACTAGATACAAAGGCTCATGGGGGCACAGGTAGTGAGAGTGGACCATACGACTACTTGCTAGCCTGAAAGACTGAGAGATTCCTTTCATTGAAATGGAGCCCTGTTGCAGATAGAACTGCCACAAGCTTCTTGTTAGGTAGAAGCCAGGTCTGTAACAGGATTATATTGGAACAAGATGGTGTATTATGTGGACCAAGAACACAGACATGTGGATTCACAGATTAAAAATTTATCTATTATATATACAATGATATGCCTATACAGTGGACCGAATTCCAAACTATAATTGCTAAATTTGTGACCGCTACCTGGGGGCAAGCATGTAGAGATGCCTTCCAGTAAGATGTTCGGCATGATCCTCCCCAGTAGAGAACAAAACCCAGAACATGAGTTCTGTATTCTGAAAAACCATATAAAGCTATTTAGACCCATAGAATAAAGATGACATTGTTTTTATGGTATGGTGAACGGTATACCAAAAAAGGCTTTAAACCCAACTAGACTTAATGATTTTCTTAACCCCACCAAGAAAGTAAAAAAAAAAAAGCCCTCATTTGCCCACATTACAAAAAACATAAACATTTTAAAGCCTGTACAATGTTGCAATGCCAATCTGCTCTAAATGGCGTTTCTTCCTTCCTATACCCTGCCGTATATAGGAAAAAATCAGTTTGTGGAGCTTTTCATTATTTAATCTATTGTCAATGTATTGGTAATTGTCAATTAATGTATTGTCCAAAAAAATTAATTCTAAATTCCACCACCTTTTTGTTTTAACCCCTGGTTAACAAACGTGTTATTTTTTCATACATTGAGGGGTGCAGTTTCTATAATGGGGTTTTACTATTATATAGGTTTCTCAGTAAAAAAAAAATTGCTCCCAAAATTCTAAGCCCCATCTCTTTCTAGAAATGTTAATTATGAAGTTATTTAGGTGCTATGATTATCTTCCTGAGAAGCAAAAAATTTACTTTGAAACTGGAGATTTTTAGTTGTTTGCCAAATTAGCTTTTCACATAAGTAAATGCAAAAAATATCTAAATGTTTTCAACTAATGTGAAGTACAATGTGTCATGAAAATCTACAAATCTCCTGGATATGTTAAAGCTTTCCAATGTTATAACCACTTATAGTGACTCAGCCTGATTTCTTTTTTTATACCTGCCCTTAGTCCTTAAGGGGTTAAACCCTTCTAAAAATAAAAATTTGGCGGCCAAAGTTAAAAAAAAAAAAAAAAAAAAAATCATTCATACTAGCTACAACTTTCTGTGGTGTTAAAATGATCATTATACAAAATTGATGAACTCTGTGAGTGGAGTAGTTTACAAAGGTAATTTGAGAGCGGCTCCAGTGTTCTGGCAACTCAGGAACTTTTCATGTGTAATGACACTTAAAAACAACGTCTTCAAAATCTTCCTTCCAAAACTGGCACTCTCTCCCCCCCGAGCCCTGTTGTGGGCCCTCCACGTGTGGGTTACTGGTGTACTCAAGAGCAACTGCAAAACAAAATCTGGTGTGTGTTCCCCTTTTATTGTGCATGAACGACAAAAGTTTAGTTTATTAATGTTTACATCCTTACTGGCTTTCCCGCACCGGGGTCCGCGCTCGGCGCACCATGCGCACGACCGTGCATGCATCTGAATAGGATAGCTAGTAAGGATATAAACATTAATAAACTGTTAAAACACTTTAAAACTATTTAAAAACATAACGGAGATAAGCGCCGGCACCAGCTCACCCTGAGCTGGTGCACGGCATGTCCAGCTTATAAGCCCTATCCCAAGTGGTAGGTTTCCTTTAAACGCCGGGAATAAGTTGTTATATTTTGGGCATTTTTGGACGTAGCGATATCTAACATGTTTATGAGTTTTACTGTTTATATCAGTTCTAGAGAAAGGGGGGATGATTAGAATATTTAGGTCTTTATTATTCTATAGTATGGCAGTTTGTGGGGATTTTACACATGTATTACAATGTGCAAATTGCACATTTTAACACCTTGTGTAAAAAGAGACAGCCTTGGGTCTGAAACAGATCTCAGCCAATATGGCAGCACCCACGTGCTACTGGCTATTTAATGCTACATTGCGTGTTAACAAACTTGCCAAAGGCTGTTTTGAATCGTTTGAGGGGTCCTGTGTTAATTATGGGGCAATTTATGAGTTTTTGATTGAACTTTTAAAACCCCTGAAAATTGGAAAAGGCTCATAAAATAAGTTCCTAATTAACATAAAAAATGGCAACATAAAGCAGACATATAATAAATTTTAGTAAACGATTTAAGAGGTTATACTATCAAGAGCATAACATTTAGAAATCAGAAAATCACAAATCACCAAATTTCAATTTTTTTTTAAATAAGTGCAAAACTTCAATCACAATTTACCACTATGCAGTGCAGTATCTCGCGAAAAACAATCTGAAAATCACCTTAGTAAGTTAAAGCTTTCTAAAGTTAAAACCAAATATAATGACACATTCACATTTGAAAAATAGGACTGTCATTAACCCCTTAACGCTCTGCGCTGTAGCTCTACTGCGCAGAGGTATAAGGGATGTATGAAGAGGGCTCACGGGCTGAGTCCTCTTCATACAAAGGTGGGGTTTTTTGCATTATGGCGCCGCCATCTTTGTTTCGATCGCCGCGCCCCCGAACGTCATCGGGGGCGGCGATCGGTTGCCATGGTAGCCTCGGGTCTTCGTTTGACCCGAGGATACATGGCTTCTGCATATCCATTACAATGAGCCTGTGGCTCATTGTAATGTATAGTGTGCAAAAATGCCATATATTGCAATACTGTAGTATTGCAGTATATGGTAGGAGCGATCTGACCATCTAGGGTTAATGTACCCTAGATGGTCTAAAAAATAGTGAAAAAAAAAAGTTTAAAAAATAAAAAAAATTAATAAAATATTAACAGTTCAAATCACCCCCCTTTCCCTAGAACGGATATAAAACATAATAAACAGTAAAAATCACAAACATATTAGGTATCGCCGCGTCCCAAAATGCCCGATCTATCAAAATATAAAAACGGTTACGGGCGGCGGTGACCTCCGAGGCGGGAAATGGCGCCCAAATGTCCGAAATGCGACTTTTACACCTTTTTACATAACATAAAAAATGAAATAAAAAATGATCAAAATGGTAGCAATGAAAACGTCACCTCATTTCGCAAAAAATGACACCTCACACATCTCCGTGCGCCAAAATATGAAAAAGTTATTAGCGTCAGAACATGGCAAAAAAATGTTCTTCTTTTTTGTACACATTCGTTTAATTTTTGAAAATGTATTAAAACACAATAAAACCTGTATAAATTTGGTATCACCACGATCGCACCGAACCAAAGAATAAAGTAGGCGTGTTATTTGGAGCGAAGAGCGAAAGTCTTAAAAACTGAGCCCACAAGAACGTGACGCACGTGCGTTTTTTTTTTCAATTTTTCAACATTTGGAATTTTTTTTCAGCTTCGCAGTACACGGCATGTTAAAATAAATAACATTACGGGAAAGTAAACTTTGTTACGCACAAAATAAGCCCTCACACAGGTCTGTACACGTAAAAATGAAAAAGTTATGGATTTTTGAAGTTGGAGGGCGAGAAATGAGCCGAAAAACCCTGCGTCCTTAAGGGGTTAAGGGTTAAACAAAATGGAGGTGCAAGATACATTAAAATAGCCAAATAAAATGACACATTTTACAATGGATTAAATGACCAGTTGCTTACAGATTTTAATACTACTTTTGTGGTAGTAAACTGCTGTAGGGGGCCAATGGGCTTTTCAGAGCAGATTTGCGTTGTCACATTGAACTGGCTTATTTTATTTTTTGGACATATAAGGACTTTTATTTTGTGAGATGAGATGCAGTTTTCAGATACTGAATTGTGGGGTGGCAATGGCTTATAGATGTGATTTGTTTAACTCTTGGTGGAGGAAAAGAAAATCAATTTTCACCAAGCCATAAAAATGTTATCTTTATTCTATGGATTTTATAGTTTTAATATTTATATTTGCCAAATTTTACTGACTAAAAGCAAAACTGGAGAAAATGTAATTTTTATTTTCTCCACCATTTTCGCAGAAGGATAACATTGTAATGTTTTTATACACACTGCTGGTTGGCGATAATTTTTTTAGAAATAAATGCTGCTTTTCAGTGGTAAGTATGAAAATATGTTTTCCAAGGTGAAAAAAGGAAAACATTCTTCCTACCTTGAAGGCAGCCCCCTTTACACCAAGTATGACCAAAAAGTAGTCTAATAACATGTGGAATTAAGCCAAACCCAGTATATCTTTTCCAGAAGGAACAGACTCCAACTGTAGACCCAAAATACCCTAGTCTGACAATGCTCCTGAGAGCAGCTCTGCCTCCAGCCTGTTCTATATCCATATCTTCTGACTGCTGAATATGGATATTCTCTAGCAACAGCTGCTTGTTTGCATAGGGACTATTATTCCCAAACTGTTTTCCTGAAAAAGGAGGATTAATGATATAATAAAATATATTACAAAAATTCACTAAATCATATATATGTGCAATTTTGTGTTTTCCATGAAAATTTATTTATTTATTTTTCAAATGAGTTGCTAATTGAATAGATAATATAGTCCAGACATTATCAAGGTTTGAAGTATTTTGAGATAATTAACTTCCATATTTTGCTTTCATCAAAGAATGTCCCCTTTGCTGCAATTCCAGCATTGCAGACCTTTGGCATTCTAGCTGTTAATTTGCTGAGGTAATGTGGAAAAATTTCACCCCATGCTTCCAGAAGCCCCTGGCACAAGTTGGATTGGCTTGATGGGCACTTTTTACGTACCATACGGTTAAGCTGCTCCCACAACAGCTCCATGGGGTTGAGATCTGGTTACTGGGCTGGCCACTCCATTACAGATAGAATACCAGCTGCCTGCTTCTTAAATAGTTTATGCATAATTTGGAGGGGTGCTTTGGGTCATTGTCCTGTTGTAGGATGTAATTGGCTCCAATCAAATGAGGCTCTACAGGGTATGGCATAGTGATGCAAAATAGAGTGACAGCCTTCCTTATTCAAAATCCCTTTGACCTTGTACAAATCTCCCACTTTACCAGCACTAAAGCAACCATAGACCATCACAGTATCTCCACCATGCTTGACAGGTTGGGGTCAGGCACTCTTCCAGTAGTTCTGCATCTCACACAGTTGGCAAACACACTGTATTGCATTATGAAACAGACTTTTTGAGCTAGAATAGTGATTTACAATGTTAACAAGTGTATGTGTGTGTATATATTTATTATTCGAAGTTGCACACATTTAACACTATCAATTAACGAGTGTATAATGTGTGTGTGTGTGTGTGTGTGTGTGTGTATATATATATTATATACACACATAATACAGTTGCACACATTTAACATATTTTTTTACTTCTTCCCTAAAATACTTTAGAAATATGTATTGAGAAAAAGTGATTTGTAGATGACGGCCATGAAAAAGTAAACTGACACTAAAGTATTCATGTTGTGTGATCAGAACATTGATAGTTTTTATGTAATCTCAGTGCCCCTTATACATCATAAAACACAGAAAATGTTACCAGCAACCTTTTACTTGTTTCCTTTCGCTTCACTTGCGCAAGGCAACTGTTCATAAATTCCTTACTTCTTAGCTGCCAAGCAGTTTCCTTGCTGTAGCATTTGTGTACTTTCCTTCAGATGCTGACATCAATTAACCAGAACGCTCCAGCTGTTAGACACTACTCCAAAGGAATCAGTAGAGACTCTAATTGCAGTTATACTGTCAGGTTTCTTTTCTACTTTGACATTTTCTGTTTGATTTGACAAAAAAAGGAATTGCATTGTTAAAATATATTAATGCTGTTACCACTAGTCTGATAGTAACAAAGCCGGAGTACCTGCTGTCCACAAATAATAATGCTAATTTTCCTGTACTAATAATTAAGTATTTAGTATTTTCCAACACCTTTCCTGCTCCTGTATTCTGTATTAGTCAGTTTATATCCACCCCCTTAAGCTACCCCTCACCACTGCCTTCATCTCCCTATAGAGGATGAGTTGTCAGAGGAAGCGCATCTCCTCCAAGTGGGGTGCGGGGACTCAAATTATCCTCAACACCTCACTCGGTCATTTCCTCTGTTTCTGGATGGCAGACTCCGACACAGTCTCCAACCAGCGGTCCCTCGGGCTAATGCTGGAGACTAAAGGGCCGCTCGTTGGTCTTGGCAAATATGCTGGTGTTCCTAGCATTTCATCCTTAGACATCCAGTCGTCCGAAGGCTAGCCAGATGCCATGTCACTAGGACCAGAAACTATAGTGTTGGACCAGAAGTACGGTCAAGTTCAAAATTTTGGATGTTGGTGATCAGGTGAAGAGGGAGGATGTGTACACAACGGAAGTTGCTTGGGGGTAAGTGTATTTAAACGGGGACCACTATGCTCTGAGGTCTCATCTTCATTATCTGCAGCTATGGCAAATGTTGTAGAATCTATTAAACAGGTCCTGATCAGTGAGTACTCGGCTCTATATATAACTTTATAACTACCTTAGTAGGATGAAACCAAAGAAACTTTTATGTGCTGATTGTATTTCAAGTGTCATGAGAAAAAAAAAATTGTCCTTATTAGAAGACTTAAAATCTGATCTAGACCTCCAAAGAAAAGAGTAAAACACATGTTAGATACTATGAATCTGAATCTGATGTACCTTCAGTTTCCTTTGAAGACTTTTTAGAGGAGGATCTATCTACTAATATGCCAGATGAGGGTCCCAGTACCAGGTACTACTTTGGCTCAATTACATGCTTAATATTCATTGTGTAGCAAAGCCAATCAGCTCTTTAGTGGCCTAAAGTTTAAAAGAAAAGGGCATTTCCAGTAAATGAAACTCTTGGAGACATTCTTGAGTGGAAAGAACCTGAAAACAGACTTTCAAGTTATAAACTCTTATTCAGGAAGAATGAGTTGCGGGTTCATCCTCCAAGTGTAGATGGCTCGGTTACTAAAGTGGTTAAAAAACGACTTGCTGTTTGAAGATGCGGCTCAGTTAATAGATCCTTTGGACTGTCAGTGTAATGAATTACTCCAAAAAGATTGGGAGTGTGCTATGATAAATTTAATATTGTTGTGTACAGAAAATACTACTATTGGCTGTGAGAACTTGAAACCCACTTAGAAGCAAAATGCCCTTGAAGAACTGATTCTTGGATCAATCCCACTTTTAAGATTTGCTAGGTAGTTTTTCATAGACACCTCTGCAGAAAGCCTTATATTTGCAGCAAAAGTAGGTGCTTTAAACAATTCTGGCTAAAGCAGTGGAGTGTGGATTTTAAATCTAAAATGAAAATGTTTTCCTTTCCAGGGGAAGTTACTCTTAAGCAGAGATCTACACTCTATATTAGAAAGGGACTCCAGTAAAAAGAATGGATTCCCAGATAATATTTCAGCAAACATAAAGCAACGCAAACAAAATAAATTCACCTATAACAGAAAGGGCAAGCAGGGTAGACTGAGCTACACCAAAGTGAGGAAGGGAGAAGATTTTCTCTTCATCTCCAAAATAAGACACAACAGTGACTCAAACGTGGGGGAAGACTTCTTTCTTTTTTAGGCAGTTGGGGGGACATAACCCAAAATCCATGGGTATTAATGGGGTTTCCACTTTCAGCAAATAATTTATATTGTTTCTGTAATGTAAATGTATACAATTTCCCATATTCTTTCTGTATCAATTCCTCATGGATCTTACTAGATCTCTACTTGCTGTCCTGCTATCGAAAGCTTCTATGATTACTTCCAGTGTAAAGAAATCTGCCCATGGTCATGTGATGGACATGCATGAGCCATTATTAAGAGAGCTGTGTGATACCCTGTTTCCCCGAAAATAAGACAGTGTCTCATATTAATTTTTGGTTCCTTATGAGGCACTAGGTCTTATTTTCAGGGAATGTCTTATTTTTCCATGAACAAGAATTTACGTTTATCGTTGAACAAAAAAATCTACTTCTCTAACATCCTTATGACTCTCCAAACTCTGAATTTCATGCTGCATTTCTTGTGACTCCATTTCTATTAGAATCATTGGCCCCAATCTCTCATGTTTAGTAAAAACACTTTCCATAAATGACCCCTTCTTATCTTGGTAGCTTCTGGTATCACATATGCAGCTGCTGTTAAGTCTTATTTTCAGGGGCCTATTATTTCTAAGCCTGAACAAAATTGTACTAGGTCTTATTTTCAGGGCATGTCTTATTTTAGGGGAAACAGGGTACTAATGACTTGTTCACGTGTGACATCACATGACCATGAGCAGACTTCTATCCACTGGAAGTAGGCATAGAAGCTTTCTTTGGCAGGACAGCAAGCAGAGATCTTAAAATCTGTCAGGAATTGATACAGAAACTATATTGGAAAATTGTATAACTTTTCATTACAGTAATCATATGAATTATTTGAATCATATCAATTATCTGAAAGTGGACAACCCTTTTAAGTTTAATAAGAGAGGTCTGCAAAATAGTGTTCATCAAAAACCCCCCACAAAAATATATAATATATTACCAACCCACACTGAGTCTGAAAAAAAGGTTCTAGATCAACATTCAGGATTTAATTCAGCTGGCTGTGATTTGTTGCTTTCACCTTTTGGCTACAGAAATTGGGTTTTTAATCTACCCCTATTTTTGGTGAAACCAAATTAGGCTTTCAGACTGTTGACTATTCAATATGGAATGGAGATAGTCACTCCATTGATAGGAAAATGATGTGTTCTGTCAATTTCAAATATGTGTCCTACCACATACACAGGATTTCGGTCGCTCCACGGACTTTCACTAAATTTGTGGTGGAGCTGGTAGCCCAATTGGTAGATAAACACATTATTGTCCCTCCCTGAATGATCTACTTTTAGTGCTTTGTTGGAGGGAAGAACTAGAGAGAAAAAACTAGCCAGGGTGCAATAAAAAAGTTAACAATTGGTGTGAGCAATATAAAAAGAAGCAGCTGTCCCATAATGGAATATTAAAATATATTAGAGATATGTCTTTTTATGAGCAAAGCTGCAATATAAGACCGATAAGTAGCAGATATAAATAAGAGCATATACAACAGCAAAGACAGATGCTATGCATGACAAGACCTAGTATATAGACTAGAGTACCCAATGTTACCAAGGTAATATGACCGCTGGGAGTACAGAATAATGGTGAGGGTGGACAAATAGCAAGTACTTACAGCAAAGAGTAAAAATAGTAACCAAACACAATGCCTGAAGTCCTCCACAACTCGTGTTTCAATCTCACTGATCCTTATTAAGAGCTGACGCCAGGTAGCATGGGGCAAGGTTTAAGAAGTCGGTATGGCCAATGAGAAGCATATAACAGGCGCCCACCTGAATGTCTGATACATGCAGTCTGGAGTGCCGAGAGCTCTCCAAAGGGATTACGGTCAGGTGATGACAGCAGGGAGGGATAGAGAATCCATTACTGATTACACCAGCAGACCCACCATGCACCAAAGGGCAGTGGCTGCACACAAATGTGGGATAGCCGATGGTAAGTATACCTAAAAATAAGTGTTCCAATTTACCTTGAGGGTGTATATAAGGGAGCAATGAGAGGCTGAGTTAGGTGACTGCATATGCAGATATTGAGTGAGTACAACACAAGTAAAAGTTACACTGCAAAATGATGCAAATTGAACACATTGATGTGGCACCACTAAACACAGCAATTAGTGCAAGTAGCCCATCTCTGCTTCTTAACTTTGCATTTCTGTTTTTTGCTCCCCTTCTTTTAAAATCCAAATTGTTTTCAGTGTATAAGGGGCTTCATAATTGCCTGCTTTCTGCGTAACCAATTGTATTTCCTATTGGGGGTATTTAATTTCAAGGCCATGTACTGGGAAGCAGGAAAAAAAATTCCAAAAGCAGTGTACTTCACAAAAAACAGCTTTGCACCATTTTCTTGTGGGCTCTGTTTTACCGCTTTCACTGTGTGAATTACGCCTCCCCTTTATTCTTTGATTTGGCGTGATTATGTGGATACCAAATTTATATAGGTTTTAAAAACCTTTGTACAAAAAAGGCCATCTGATGCTAATAACTTTGGCATATGGAGCTGTGTAAGGTGTCATAATTTGTAAGACATAATGACGTTTACATTCATTTGTAGGACTGTAGGACCATTTGATCACTTTTTATATACATTTTTGAGAGTTGCACAATGACAAAAAGTGACATTTCAGACAATTCGGTGCTGTTTTCCGTTACCGAATTCTCTGCCCAGAATAACAGTCTTTATATATTGATCAGGACTTTGGCACAAGGTGATACCCAGCATGTTTTATAATTTCTATTGTTTATTTTTAAGTCCAACTTTAAGAATCAAACAAATGTCCCCATAACCTGTGATATTTTTCCCCATAACCTGTGATATCTTTGCTCTCCAGAAAGGCATCCAGGCCCCTCTTTAACATGTACATAGAGTCCGCCATAACAACCTCCTGCAGCAGAGAGTTCCATAGTCTCACTGCTCTAACAGTAAAGAACCTTTGTCTTTGTTGATGGTAGAATTGCCTCTCCTCTAGGTGTAGAGGATGTCCCCATTTCCTAGTTACAGGCCTAGGTCTCAAAAGATCTTTGGAGATATCCTTGTACTGTCCATTCAGCCATATTTTTTCTAAACTGAAGAACCCCAAATTCTGTAACCTGTCATTGTACTCTAGTCCCCCCATTCCCCTTATAATCTTGGTTGCTCTCCTCTGCACCCGTTCCAGTTCTACTATGTCCTTTTTGTACTCTAGTGCCTAAAACTGTACACAATATTCCATGTGGGTCTGAGCAATGATTTGTCATGGCAAAACTGTCTTTATTATGAGAATCTATTCCTCTTGATACATCCCATAATTTTATTTGCTTTAGCAGTAGCTGTCTGGCTTTGGTCAATCGTATTAGGTTTACTATCCACCAATATCCCCCAAGTCTTTTTCAGCTGCAGTTTTACCAAGTAATTGACTGTTTAGAACATAATTGTACCTTATGTTTCCATGGCCCAATTGCATAACTTTACATTTATCTACATTAAACCTCATCAACCATTTCTCTGCCCACTCCTTCAGCTTCCACAAATCCCTCTGTAATGCTATACTATCGGCCTCAGTATTAATTACTTTACACGGCTGCTGTCATTAATAAAAATACAGCTCATGAAGACTGTTATTTAGACAGATCATTGCTCCCCATGACATCATGGGGAGCATCAATCGCAACTAAAATGGTGGTTACATGCATACTTGCATTTCATTAAAGGGAGTGTGGGTTAGCTGTGCTGTGGACATTTTTCTGTAAAGGGGGGGGGCTTGCTATCGACTTTTAAAGGGTATCCCTGCTGTGGACATTTATGTGAAGGGGGGGCACTGCTCTGGACAAGGGGGGCACTGCTGTGTATAATCATAGCTGTATATGGACTATGGGGAAAAGATGCTACAGTGCTACGTGCTTTTGCAACGAGGATGTCATGATCAGACAACCAATCATCTATGTCATCACTCCTTACTAACCGTTAGGTGCCCCTCCCCAAAGTAGTTTGTATATAATGGTTTGTGTTGACAATAAAAGCTAGAACTAATTGTTCTTTTGCTCGGTACCATATCCTGCTGAGGAAGATTTTCATGCCATACTCCATGTTTGGTGTGACTTGTTTGAGCAAACTCAGCAGTTTACGGAAATTATTAGAATACCTCTGGTTGTGTAAGAAAGGGCAACCTAACACTGTGGACATTTCTGTAAAGGTGGCTCTGCTGTGGACATTTTATTAATGAGGTACGGCTGCTGATGGACATTTTATTATAGCAGTGGCTGCATTTCCTTGCCAGGGCTTATACTCGAGTCAATATATATTCCCAGGTTTATGTTGTAAAATTAGGAGCCTTGGCTGAGTATTGTCGGTGGGACATTAAAGGTGTGTGTGAGGTTATAAAAAAGGGTATTATGTCGTCACATTTTTTAAGCCCCTGTTTTAGACATGCAACAGAAAAAGCAGCACTGTCAGAAGGGGCTACAGAAAAGGGAGGCGTTGCAGGAAAGGGGGCATTTTAGACCAGGGAAGGGTATATGTGGGGGGGACTAATTTTTTTCCATGGGACCATGGTAAGGGGTTTATCCAACCCGGTACCTGGAAAAAAAATCATTACGAACTGTGGTGGTGTTGTCATGGGGGAGGATATTAGGCCTCGGGGGACAATTCTGGGGGTTAGGGGGGGGGGAGAGTTCAGCTGAACAAGGCACAGAAGATGGGCCAGCCAGGTGCAGCAGTCCAGATCTCATACACTGGGAGATCTGGTTTGGACAGTGGTCAGGCGGATGGTTTCATTCAGTTAGGAATTGTGACTGGCTTTCCTACATAAATGGGTTTTAAGAGCATGCTTGAAGATTAGCATTAAATTACTTTCATGAACAGTACAAGAATAAGGATATAGAGCAGTACTTAAGTCCCAACATCCGAGCACATGTTGGTTTGTATGCTGGGGGGGGGGCAAGTCGTGTGAACAGCCCGGGGCCCATGGGACAATTGACCTGCCACTGACTACAGGGAGCTGAAAGCTGAAAGTAACTTCAGACACTAAAACATATCAGCATACTGTTCCACAATAATACCACAGAGGCATATCTACAAGGACAGGAAGGCACAAAGTCTCAGGATCTTTCTCTTCTGTCTAGGGAGATATTTGTATGGGCCAAGAAATATATTCTCTCATTCTTTTTAGCAATCAGATGATTGCTTCTTCATGTCCCATGGTGGAAACTGTAAAAAAGTTTTTACGACTCACTGTTCGCTCCAATTGATACATATACTTAATTTTTTGGTTCCACCACAATCAACCATCCTCCCCTGCGCCATTTTCGGGGGGCGCTGATCATTGCTATGGCAGGCCTGGGGTCTGATCAGGACCCCAGAGCTGCCTGTAAGCACTGCCTGAAAGATGGCGTCACTGATGTCATCTTAAAGGCACGTTGTGGGCCTATGCAGTATTCAGTATTACAGGAAATTATCATGAATAAGCAATCAGATGATCGCTTGTTCATGTCCCATGGTGGAAAAAGTAAAAAAAAATGTTCAAAAATTCAATAAAAAATAAAGTAATCAATAAAAATGCTGATATGCCCCTTAACACATAAAGAGACATATAACACCAAAAAAAGTCTAAATCATAACACAAACCCCACATATATAGTATCACCATGTCCGTAACAACCCGTTGAATAACACTAAATAATTATTGAACCTGCACGATGAACGCCGTTAAAAAACTATTATAAACCCTCCAAAAATTATGATTAGTCCCATAAAAAAATGCTATAAAAAGTGATCAAAACACATATGTACTCCAGAATGATACTGGTGCAAAGTACAACATGTCCCGCAAAAAACAAGCCATCAACCAGCTCTGTAGCCAAAAAAGTAACAATGTGATGCCACTTGGAAGATGGCAATGCAAAAATGATAGATTTTTCCCAAATTAGGGTTTTATTTGACAAATTTAGTAAAACGTAAGAAAAAATATTTATGTATGGTATCCCCGTAACTGTATTGAGCCAAAGAATAAAGATAACATGATTATTGGGCTATACGGTGAAAACCAAAAGTTAAAGTTAAAAATCCATTAGAAAATGTATGCTTTTCTACTCCTGCCCTCAAATAAAAGCTCCTAAATTTTCCGGAAAATCGATAATCTATTTGTAAGCCACGTGACATCAAAATAAATTATCCAGACATTTGAAACATTATGAAAATGTAAAGTAGACATATGGGAAATGTTATTCAGCAATTTATTTAGATGGTATATCTATCTGCCTGAAAACGCAATGATTTCGAATTTCGAAAATGGCAAATTTTTCAAAAGATTCATCAATTTTTCTTTCTCTCTCCTTGAATTCCTTGATGATGCGATAGATTGACTGAGGTGCAATCTTTCTAGCTGAGTTACTCTTGCCTGTTAGGCCAGTTTTGTGCAGTGCAATGATGACTGCACGTGTTTCTTTAGAGATAACCACATTTTTTTTAATTGACTCAAGTATATTTTTCGAGCGCATTTTTTGTGCTGAAAAACTCGGCTTATACTCAAGTATTTAGGGTATATTGGAGTCTAAATGCTATTACTATATACTGCAATACCACTGTATTGCAGTATATAGCAATTTTACTGCTGATCTCTAATAGCCTGCCATCTTCTGGCTATTAGAGATCATAACACATGGCAAGCCTATAAGTCTTAATGAGACTGTAGGCTGCCATAACAACTGTTAGCCCCTCTCTGATTACATCATGGGGGAGAGGGCGGCGGCGATCGGCCATCCAAGATGGCAGCTTCCATGGAATGGTAAGTTAGGTGCCGCGTTTTGAACTGCGGCACCTAACTTACCATTCCATGGGAGGCGCCAGCACTTGACAGGTTAACTGCCACGATAGGTGCCAGTACTGACCATGTCAGTAACAGGCGGGTGTTGGCTGTATTATACAGCCAACAACCGTTGTGTATCAAGAGAGCTCAGCCCGTGAGCGCTCTCCATAACACCACCACCAGTACGTTATAGTACGCGAAGGGTTTAACCAGCGTCAGCTAGGGTTTACAATGAGGAATGGACTATATAGGTGTATACAGAGTATGTACCCAATTTGTGTGGTATTGAATGGATTTTTAATCCCCTGGGACTGAGGAGACTGTCCCTGTTACTCGTGCGATTCAATCCATTCCTCCTTGTAAACCCTAGCTAATGGAGGATAAGAAGCATCTGTCCAGTGAACTTTACATTCATACTGGGGTAAGAACCTCCTTTTTTTGCATACGGTGCAGTACAAGTCATTCGAATATGAGTACTTGACTTGACTAAACTGATTTCACAAATGTGATATTGACCTGTTTTTTAAATATTGCCGTATAGCCAAACATTATATTGATTGTTTACATCTTTCCATTACAAGAAAACTTTTTCTTCATTTTTAACTATCTTTGTATTAAAAGCTAAGTTTCATACACTTCACCTTTTTGAATTTACATTGAAGATAATTATAACTTAAAAGTGTGTGGAAGGCAAAAATTTGCCCTTTAACCCCTTCCTGACATGTGCCATATTTGTATGGTACAGCATTGGGACAGTTTTATGGGCTGAGCTCTCTGCATACAAGGTGGAGATATAAAAATAAAATAAAAATCATAAACATGACAGGTATCGCCACTTTTCCAAAATGCCATGTCTATCAAAATATAAAAACTATTATTCCCAGCTGTGAACCCCATAATAGAAAGTACCTCCCAACTAATAAAAATGTTAGTAAAACGTAATTAAAAGGTCTCACAGTCCCCAAAATAGTAGCAATGAAAATATCATCTTGTCCCACGAAAAAAAAACACTTTACACAAATATCCAAATTACCCAATAGGGAATAATGATATAGACCACATTGAAGACACTCCCTTGCCTTTCAGCTCATTGCTATTTTGTCATGCATGGTAATGAGCTGCTTTAGAGATTGATTCAGAACATTGTATTGAAGTCCTGGATGATATCTAAGATCACTAAGAAAAAAAGAGATTGCTTTAAAAAAGTGTTGTTTATCAACACTTAGTGATAGCAAATGAGTAAGAAGGTGTGACTCTAATTTGCACCTCTCTTTCATCCGCCCAAAGGATTTGCCGATCTTTCCTAAAACATCAGAGGAAAGACAAGGGTATACTTTCTAAACATGCTGTGAACAGATGCAAGATCACACTTAATTTTTTGTTTAGATTTTATAGCATACAGTTCAAATTTCAAAATGCTTTCTTACATGTGGTGTAGAGACAGTAACTAATGACATCTTTGGATTTGATAATTAGTATACATTTCCCATGGTCATATTCTCTGTAATTTTCTGTAATTATCTTTAGGAAACCCTATAAGGCCAGTAACTGCTAGCTCACAGGCTCAAACTGCGCAATTTATTTTACCTATTTGGAATTTTTTTTCCAGCTTCCACCACATACATGGAATGCAAAAAAAAGCCCTCATACAAGTCTCTATGAATGGAAAAATTAACTCTTGGCTTTTGAAAGGAGCAGAGCTAAATTCTGATATACAATTGAAACATCTGCAACATGTGGTTAAAGATAAGAATATTTTAAAAATATTGTAAAAAGAAATACAAAATAATGTCCTGTATAAATAAAGGTTTGACATCTAGAAAATTGTTCTTTTATGTCTTTATAAACTTATACAGTTCAATATATTGCTATTGCATTCATTTTGTTGGCAAAAAATGTCCATAAAAAGGCATCAGAAATTAAAAGAAAGCAGAGAGAAGGACAACAAAATTATTTTGTTAAATGAAAAAATCTTTATTTTAATCTTTAACAAAAATTAAAATCTAAATATATTTAGTCTTAAGTAAATGCTGAGGGAGGACAATATATTCTATTATGTAAATTGTCCTTATTTTTCTTAATGCACTAAATTATTCTTAAGAAAAATGAAATGTGCAGAGTAATTTACTGTGCCATTCTTGTCAATGCAGTGCTGGCACCGATAGAGACAGTTATCCTGTTCAACCACAGCACCTAACAGCTCTGCTCATGAGTGCTGCCATGTTTAAATGCTGTTCGGCACCCCCTGTGATCTCATCGGAGGGCGCCTATTGGTTGCCATGACAGCTCTGAGTCTGTCATTAGGCATTCTGTAATAAAGTTGGCCAATGATAGACTGTAATACAATACAGTTATATTGCAGTATATTGTGAAATTCATCAGACCCCCTAGGGTTAAAGTCCCCTAGGGGGCCTGAAATAGTAGTAGAAAAAGTTGAAGGTTTAAAAATATAATAAAATATAAAATTCTAATCACATCCGCCTCCTTTTTCATTAGAATACACGTAAAGAAATAAACAAGTAAAATCATAAATATGTTTTAGTATCTCTGTGTCCCAGATACTTCTGGTGGTGAATCCCATAACGGGAAATAATCCAAATGTCCGAATTGCAACTTTTTTGATATTGCGCAAAAAAAACATAAGAATTAAAATAAAAAGTGATCAAAAGATCATATTGTTCCCAAAAATGGTATTATTGAAAATATCAGCTTGTCAAAATATGACAAAAGGTCAATATGGCAAAACTAAGAATTTTCTTTCATACAAAAGATTTTAATTTTTTTTTTTAGTATTAAAACATAACAGACCTATACAAATTTATTATCTCTGTGATCATACCACCCCATTGAGTAAAGGAGAGGTGTCATTTGGACTGCACAGGAAAAGATGTAAAAACAAATCCCATTGGAAAATGGTGCAGCTATGGTTTTTTTTTGCAAATCGTTATTTGAATTTATTATTTTTTATTATTCATTTATTATTCATTTATTATTTTTTCTCCAGCTTCCCTGTACATTGCACAAAAAATAAAATGGTGCACTTTGTCCTACAGATAACAAGCTTTCATATGTCTCTATAAACATAAAAAGGATATGGTTTGTGGAAAGAAGGGAGAAAAAAATTGAAACACAATAGTGGTAAGGAAAGAGTGAAAATTATCATTCTCCCTTGTGTTAAAGTACGACTGTAAATTATAAAAACTTTTGTTCAGCTATGCACTAAGCCAAAATAACCAATTCTCTACTTTTACAGTCATTAGCTATCTGCATCTGTTTGTCAGCTAGCAGGCTAGAAACTAGCGGTTACCTTATCTCTCTGTCTTTGGTTGGTTTCCACGAGAATCCGTAGCTAGAAGGAGGAGAGAATGGTGGATGGGTGTTAGGAAGGATTACTAGCACATGCATGCTCCTTTTCAGTAGCAGGAGAATTTCAGTCCCGACAGCATGTAAAAAGTTCCAGGACCTGCAGTGATGTCATAAGCATGTGAATGGAATAACCAGGAATGGTTAATTAAATTATTTTAATATGATTTAATATCGTGTTAAATGCATGCATTTTGTAAACACAATGTTAATCATTATGTTATCTCCTCTTTTCAGCTGTTCTGATGGATTTAAAAAGAAAACACATGCATGCCTGCCACATGTATGCTGCCATGTGTTCATCTTCTTATTCCTATGCAGATGTTTTATAGTGTAGTTGGACATGTTTTAATATATCTTTTTCTTTGTGATGTAGTATCATTGTATAATTGTATCATGCAGAGATCCAGTGCTTTGTCTTCTCTGCCTTGCTCTACACTAGATCTTTGTACAAGCAGTAACACGGATTCTGCGTTTTGATTGGCTGTTTGTGCGTCTTCATGTGAATGTCCTGAGTGCTATTGGCTGTTGCCCATAGCTGATGTCCCAACCAGCAAGCCTGCCCACTTCAGGGAAAGCTGAGAGATTTTTTACAGATATCCTTTAGCCCTATGTCTCAGGATAGGAAGAAGGCAGTAGCATGATACAGGTATTATTGGAATTGTTGTCAAAGGCTCTCTCCAGCTGTGCTAAAACTATTTTTTGTGAAGTAACTTCACAGTTATGTTTTAAGCATGTGGGGCTAAATCTAAAGATTGCCACATTTAGCACTTATGACACGATGAAGCAATGGCCTTTGGCATTACTACTAAATGCAGATATTTCTGATCCTAGTAAATGCCCCCTACATGACACTATTATTGGTTTGGGAGGCATTTTGGACCTGATTGGAGCCTCTGTTTTTTACAAATAACTTTAGTGTGTTAAAATACACAATGTTCAGAACAGAATATTTCATAATAGTGTGTCATGCAGTCTTTTTAAAATAATGTTTAGTTGCCCTGGAATGTGCAACATAATTATGAGAACACAAATACAGCTGGAAACCAGTCCTGATGTTCCAAATCAAGGGGGCACATTTACTTGGTCCTGCATGTTTCCCGATCCGGACTGTCCGATGAGAATTAACTCTGCCCGATATCCTGCATGTGTCGTTTCGCGGCTCAGGTCTGCCGGGGTTTACCTCCTTCTTCCTAGTGCATGTAAGTGCTTGGCTTGCGACACAATTTTAAAGTTAAATCCCGCACTCTGTCTGAGTCCGACAGCCCGCCCCCCGATCTCTATCGCATGAAAGCCGGCGCTGATGCGCCAAAATCCGATCGTGTGCGACACAATCCCCTTCTAAATAGCTGTCCCAGCGGCACGATCCCCGAAAACGTCAGAAAACCGGACGGAAATGTGGCCGCGGGACCCTTAGTAAATAAGCCCCCATGTGTCAATAGTACACTGACATGAGACTGTTAACACCAACTAGCTCAAAATATACCCAAAACCTGTGCAGTTTAAGAACATTATAACATAACTTTTTCTCAATATACTTTCAAAGCGAAATAAT
The DNA here is from genome assembly GCF_040894005.1 of Engystomops pustulosus. Classification (NCBI taxonomy): domain Eukaryota; kingdom Metazoa; phylum Chordata; class Amphibia; order Anura; family Leptodactylidae; genus Engystomops; species Engystomops pustulosus. The sequence goes on along the minus strand of NC_092411.1, from coordinate 129,175,482 downwards.
TAGGAGAAAAACCTAGAACCAAGACATAAGTTTACTGAGTCACTTACAGCTGATTCCCCACAGTTCACAATCACCATCCAAGAACATGGATCATTTAAAAAGCAATGGTTGGATCTTGCCAAAGAGGTAGGAGGTAGGTAGTCATCAGATGATTCTGAACCGGAATGTCTAGCCCAAATGTTAAAACTAAACCGTTTCTTGCCCCATAGACTCCCACCCTGAAGAAGGCAGTACCAAATACTATCGCTATTCAAGAGACTGATATGCCATGCAAAGTCCAAAAAATGGCATCCTGACACATTTCTGGAATTCTATAACAGTGATTCTGTCCTCAGGGGATGTATACAAAGCTTCTAGCCTGCTAAAGACCCTGGGCAGCAGTTTTGTATGTTAAGATCCAACCATTATTTTTTATGTGATCAATGTTCTTGGATGGTGATGACCTTTATGTGAATTACTGTGTGGAATGGGCTATAAGTGCATCGGTAAATCCATTCTCTTGGTTCTAGGTTGTTTCCTAATTTTTCACCTTTGAATGCTTATTGAGGAAAAGATTTTTTTTATATTCTTAAACTTAGCATAGTAATTATATGTTTTAAAAGACTGATATAATACATTTGTGGTTTACAGATTCACAAGTTTTCATCATCTATTTATACCTTCATGTATACGTGGGATGCTGTGACAGAGGTACTAGCACATGACTCATTTTCAGATGCTAATTATATAATTGTTAATATCTTAATTGTCGTCATTGTAAGATAATCTAGGTTACATGTTTTGGTTTCCGAAGGACTGTCATTAAATAACAATAAAAGTTTGGAAAAATTAAAAATAAATGTTGGTTTTATAGATCCAAGCAATCGTCTGCTACTGGAAAGTAAGATTCTTTTAATGCATTGACTTTTCCTATCAGATCTGCATGTATCCAAATATACATAGCAATATATATGCAAATGTTTGTACTCATGCCATTTAGCATGGGTGAAAGGCAGTTTTTTGAAGAAAAAATAGCACAGAAAACAGAGCTGCATAAATGATTCTATTCGTGCTCAGGATAGCGTGAAAAACACAAGCAAATAGCTTCTAGTAAATCAAAAGCACAGCATTATCTTCCCAGACTGGCATTTAATCATTTTGCAATGTGACAAACACAATTGGTTTTCATGCTGGCAGATGACACACATCTCCAAATATTACATCTCAAATCTGCAAACAAAACCGCCCGCGTTCAACAGAATGTGCTTTGCTTTACATGCCATTATCTCAGTCCTCGCATCTCAACAGTCAGGATGTGTATTCAGTCGTTTTTCCATCAATGATTTGCTCGCTGTTAACATGTTCAGGTTTTTCTTTTTCTTCTGAAAGCATTGCATTCCTTTATGAGAGCTTCTGAAATACTCTAGATAGTTCAAAGCGTAACTTCAGGGGTCATATTATTTGGAAGAGAAAATATTAAAATATGATCACACAGCCTCCGCTCATAAATCAGCCACTGTGAATAGTCTGAGGATAGGAGGCTTGAGTGAATGGTCTTATATTAGTAGTACATCATGACTATTCACAAAGGGCTATTACTCCTACAAGGTTGTAACAGAAAGATCTAAGAGAATGTCATTATATTTGAAATCGGCTGTGAATATGTGACTAAAGAGCAGTGAAATGAGGTGTATGGCAGATAACATGAGGGTTTCTGCATAGAAAATATACATTGAACTTTGTTACTGATTCCATTGGTCAAATATAAGACATATACTCTTTTGTAACATTATGGATCCCGTTTACTTTACTTTACTGCCGGACTTTTCACAATCTTTTAATTGTAAATTGCTTCGACAGGTATTTAAAAAATGTCTGTGCCACTATTGGTGCTAGCCAGCATGCGACACAAAATAGGGTGCGTTCTGGCGCTCAGTTGGACTATGAAACCAGATTTAACCTGCAAAGTCTGTTGCACGCTGTGAGGGAATAGAATCCATTTTCTTTTGTGTACCATATGTTTTACTATACAAAGATCCCTATGAATAGCACCATCCCCCACGTACACAGATCATCTTTCAGTTACATCCTGTTGGCTATTGGAATGTGGGTATGGTCAGTAGGCTCCTTTGTCTTAAGAACCTATAAAAACTGTCTGCAACCTAAATAAATTGGAACTCTCTCAAACATGTCAAGGTCTGAGTGATTCACTGAGCAGCTCGTACTATACAATGATTTGGAACCACACACACATCGAGATAAAGGGATATTTCCCTGATAAAACTTGGCGCTCGAACAGCGACATGGGTTTGAATGACGCCTACCGGAGAATTTAGGGATCATCCTTTCAGGACAGACAGACCATGCAGCTGCACAAAAAGGTAAGAAGCTTTTTTTCTTACAAATTGTTCTGTCTCTCCTTGTTTGGATTGTTCCACGTCCGGTGAGTTGCATGCCTATATTGCCCAGTCCAAAGAATCTTGTTAGTTTATTTGAAAACTCCATGTGATGTGTGGTAGTGTATATGGGTATTGTGTGAGTTTGAACATGTGTGTTTGATAGCGCTATTGTGATACTGTACTGTACTGGTTTTAAGAACGTAACATCCAGGAATCGCCCCTACCTAAAGAGTCTCCTAGACGAGCAGCTTTTGGATCGTAATTTGCTTGAGACAAAGTAGACTGAGTTTGGACAGTCGGACTTTATAAATTTATTTTGTGTGGTAGGATCCAGAGCTGCTTCAAGGAAGGGGACTGCAGTCATTTCTTGACGGGCAAACGGTTTAAAAAAAAAAGAAAAAAAAATTTTAGAATTAGAAGTGGTTAAAACTGCCCTATGGAAGAGTGGGTGACTGCGAGTGTGTGCCGGCACTAGAGATATATAGAAAATTATGGGAAAAATTGCTAGGTAGGATGAGAGGCAATTCAGAGGGAAACCAGACGTACGGATCTTGAATGAGAAAAGAGGCTGTAAAAGGATGTCAGAGAATGTTGGAAAAGGACAAGTATACCAAAAGATGGTTGTTTGTATGTTGGTAAATGGAAAGGTTCTTAAAAGAACAAAGGCTGGTTGCATAATAATGATATGATGGAAATTGCAAGTGGATAGAAGAAAGTTACAGAGGAAGTGACCAGAGGAGGTTATAAAGAAACAGCCATAGGAAATTGTGTGTTTGTATGAGTTTTATGACGATGACGGACAAAAATGTTGGACAGACAAAGAAACAGACTGGCGGGAGACATGTGCATGCAATGTGGCACCTAGACCCAACCCCCACACTGGAATATATCTGGTCAAGACTAGATTAGAAAAAGTGCGGGCTCTGCACAGAACAAAGACGTAGTCTTCAGATGTTTCTCCTGTAGGGGGCAGATGTTTCTCACTTTGATATACTTTAATAGAGCAGTGGTATGGGTAATGATGCATTGCCTAAAGATCTTTGGATTTGCTCCGCTCAGCTGTATTGCTGTAACTTTAGAAGACAACTAAGATATAGTACCCAGGGAATAAATGTAGGAGACTGTGCCTGCTTATCTAAGAGTCACCTCTCAGGACTTCAAAGTCCAAAAACCCGGGTAGTAACATATTTGTTACGGATTCTGGTCTTCTGTGGGGAGAGCTCCTGGACGGTTGTGCAGTCCCAATTGGATTCCCTGAGCTGACCATTGCCAGATACTGTAGATGTTCTAGGAGTTTATTCCATTATACAGTCCTGCGGATATGGCAGAAATATAAATATGTGTTTTGTCTATATCATGTATAGTGCTAGTGGTATTTCATCAGAGTTACCAGATGTAAGGAGAGCACAGCACACAATTGTGGACATTGTTAATTGCTGGCTTGGACCTGAGAAATCCTGTGATTTATGTTTAATAACATCAGAAATGTAGTGTAAAACTTTATAATACACCTAAAGTTTGAAGGGTGTGGTCAAAAGTTTTTGCAAGTTGTGTAGGATGATACAGTGAACTTAGATGTTACAAATGGTGTGTTGGATTCTTTCTTTGTTCTCTTGGTATGCTGGGACACCTAGTACTACAGACCCCACAGGGAGAAGGAGGGGGCTGCCTCCCCCCTTGTCTCAGTGAACACAGGATGGGGGGGGGGGGAGGGGGAGCACATGTTGGAATGTTAAGAGAAGAAAGGAACAATGAGAATGTGTGTTCATGATAACCCTCATGGCAGATTTTGGGATTGATTCAGTGCAACATCTGTAATTTTAATGTTTTAACCAGGAGTAAAACCTCCCTATGATCCCATACTATTAGTCCTATTCAGCAGCTATGACGGTGATTATTATTAGGAGCTTTTTAGGCAGAAGTTATAACACCCCTAGAAGCCTCCTACATCACTGTCTCTAGTGATGCTTCTGCTAAGTAACGCTGTTCCCCAAGCATGTGCCACCGGTATGACTGTATAGGTTATAATAAGATCTAAGGTATTTGTATGCTGTATGTCTCCTATTATACAGCATTGATACATCGGCATTGGTCCCAAAACTGTGTTTTTCTGGAGTATATTGTTCACTTTCTATTGTTCTCATTTAAGTTTAAGCCAAGCACCTCAGAGGAGAGGACACAGGCCTGAAACTGCTGATCGTGTGTCACATGACAACCTGGATCCTTCTTGGTTTTGTATCCTACTGCTGCCTGTGTATATAAAGCTTCTGTAGTAGTTTTGGACTATCCTGTTACTATTTCACCTCTTCATGACCAGAAACCTTGGTTATAAAGTGCCCTCTTTATGATGTATTACATTGAATCCAGCTCCACTATTTTCGCTAGATTCAAAGGGGGGAGACATGAGGTAGACGGGTTGTATTTAAAATTTTCTATTAACTTAATGATTAATGAACCAGTTACCTTTTAATATGTCAAACCTGAATATATCATTAATCTGCATTTTGAGTTTTTTGTAGATGGCTTTAGAAACCAGGAATGAGGTTAATTCTACATCAGATGTGCAGTGGTCACACAACATGAGGTAACAGCAGCAGAACCACTCCTCTGTACAGGAGGCGGAGGTGAAGGCACTGATGGAGGGGTGTAAAGTGGCAGAGGGGAAGAATGTGAGTCTTTTGGGATTCCTTATGATTTCTAACTTCATATAGTAAGTATATCAACAACTATGAGACTTTGAAATAGCTGATAGAGGCCTTAGTGTTTCAATAAAGGTCCACAGTAGAAGCTAAAACCTCTAAAGCTGTAACACATGGAGTGACCATACTGGTTGCTAGAAAGCCTAGGGAAAGGAGCCTGGATCGGTACAGTCCGTGACCCTCGCTGGCCCAGTAGGGTTATCTATACTCCTATCTTTATAGAAACAGGCTTCACAGGTGAGGAAGCAAGACTGGAGTAACACTGGGACCCCATGGATGGAGGGAGGACTATGACAAACAGGTGACAAGCAATGTCTGCCAAGGGCCCTTTACCCTATGATGGTTCAGTGCACCTGCAGGGTGAGGCACCAGTCTAAGACTCTATATGCTCCGTGGTGGATAAGTATTGAGTATCACTTAGATTCACTTTTGCTACTGTCCATTTACACAAGTATGCTTATATATGCTTAGTACAATGTAGGGAGAGTAGTGAAGACCCTCATATATATACTCCGAAGCCGCATTACCCCTTCCAGAGGTTGCAGATTGGCTAAGTACAGCTACCAAAGGTAAGTAGCTATGAACAGGTGCTTGTGTGTGTGGACCTCTTTTCTGGGTAATCTGAACCCTATCCTGTAACTAAAGCAACTGTAAAGACCACAGCCAGGGATCGAGGAATATGTTAGTCCACTTATTCTACAGACTAAAGTAATAATCCCTATTGGGGCAGTAATATAGTTGATGAGAGCTCTAGGGATTAAATAGGTTTTTCAACTACTGAGGTTGTTTTTAGAATTGCCCCATGGATGAACATATACTTCCCTAAGGTTGTCTAGAGGTGTCATAGAGAATTGGTAGGATGTCCAAAACCTGCAGATACATTTTTTCTTAGGTGCATAACCAAGTATCTGTTTCAGTTCCAGAACCTAAAGTAGCTAGAGCAGAGGACCTGCACCCGGGTGATGAGATGGTCCTGATGTGACACCTGAGAGTCTTTTGAAGGGTCATCCCAAGTACCTGTGACACATCAACGTGTAGAAACTACAACGAGACAGCGACAGCTGAAGAAGGGAGCAGGACCCAGAGACTGTTGAACATGAATCTGTGTAGCTCGATGCTGCTATGGACATTACCACTCCTACCACTCCTACTACAGTGTGTGCGCCGCATACCATGTCTAATAGTACTTAGGGGGTGGTAGGGTGGCATGTATAAGTATATACACCAATAGGATGTACAGATTCTGCCCTTTACAATGGATTTACATGAATTGTGTTGTGATATAATGTTCAGGATGCTCAGGAGGGAAGCAGGTGAAGAGGTCAGATAAGTCCTGGATGTGTGACTAGCATATGTCAATGTACCATCTGAGCAGTACCTGAAATTATTCACAAAAAGGGAGGAATTGTGAAGGAATAGAATCCATTTTCTTTTGTGTACCATATGTTTTACTATACAAAGATCCCTATGAATAGCACTATCCCCCGCGTACACAGATCATCTTTCAGTTACATCCTGTTGGCTATTGGAATGTGGGTATGGTCAGTAGGCTCCTTTGTCTTAAGAACCTATAAAAACTGTCTGCAACCTAAATAAATTGGAATTCTCTCAAACATGTGAAGGTCTGAGTGATTCACCGAGCAGCTCGTACTATACAATGATTTGGAACCACACACACATCGAGATAAAGGGATTTTTCCCTGACAACGCCCTATGTTAAAGGTGCACCACAAAAATGTTGGTGAACTCTGTCGGGCCAGTGCAGGGAAGCACCAGATTCATGATTTCTGCATGTCCTAAATGAATCTGGCGCACCGATTATCATACACCGGCAGAGCACTTTTATTGAGAATGCTGGAAACTGCGCTAAATGTGCCCCTATTTGTCATATAGAGGATTTTGGGGTACTCTTTATGTGAAACATCTTTAAGGAACAGTAGATATTGAATAAAATCTTGGAAGATGGAATGTCCCAGTGGCTGCACAGTAATTTTAGCAGTCTTACCCCATTTCAAGAAGGGAGATCCCAAGAAATGGCGAAACAAACCAGTATCTTATAGAATTATATATTATCATAAAGTAAAAGTGGATAAACATTTATATACAAATAATGTAGCTTTAGCTTTCAACCAATAGAAATATTCTAATATTCTACTTAGAGAGTACAGGCCATTGATGTTAACGCCTTAAAGAGGCAGCCATTTTATAGCTAAAGGCTCAGTCCCATCTTTTGTAATCTGACATGTGTTATGGTTATAACTTTAAAATACTTTAACTTACTTGCAAGTAATCGCTATGTGACATGGTTTACAATTCGAACATCGGTTTTCTGTATGTTAAAAGGGATTTCAGAGTTGCCTTTTTAGGGGATCATTTTTGTTTTTAATGAGCTTTTAAGTATATAATATTAGAAACCCCCTATTAATCCCCCCATTTTCAAATCTGTACCCTTCAAACTATTAAAAACAGCTTTTAGGAAGATTGTAAACCCTTTGAGATCTTCATGGTAATTAAAACAAAGTGAAGGTGAAATTTAGAATGGTCTAATACTATTGGTATTGCATTCATTTCAGCCATTCACAAAAGATAAAAAGAGAAAACCCATTTAATGTTTTATGCAATTTCTTTGGTAGAGAGAAACTCAATATGTTGTATGGAATTATCACCATGCAACAGACAGTTTTGCCCTACATGATCATGCAGTTTTTAGATGCATTAGTGCAATTTTATGAGATATAAAATATTAGTTTTCTGTTAATGTTATCATGTAAAAGCTTGTTTTTTTCCAGGATCAGATGCAATTTTTAGTACTTGTATACGCGGGTCAGTAAGATTATGGCAATACCAATTTTCTATATTTTTTCTTACATTTTACTAATTTTGTAGAATAAAACCTAATGTGTGTAAAAAAAATTATTTTTGCAATGCCAAGAGGCATAACACTTGTTTTTTGCAGGACATGTTGTACTTTACATCATTTTGGTACAGATTAGAGATGAGCGAGCACTAAAATGCTCGAGTGCTCGTTATTCGAGACAAACTTTTCCTGATGCTCGAGTGCTCGTCTCGAATAACAAGCCCCATTGAAGTCAATGGGAGACTCAAGCATTTTTCAAAGGGACCATGGTTCGGGAATAAAATGTGTTATTTAATTGAAAAAGAATGTCTTCTGATAAGTTAGCAGATGTATGCAAACATCTGCAATCTATTCTTCACTGTTCCGCGTGTATATTATCTCCCGACAAGTTAGCAGATGTGAAGAACAGTGAAGAATAGAATAAAAACAGTGACCACAGTGAACACAGGATCATTTAAGTGAAAAACACAGTGAAGAACACAGTGAAGAATAGATTGCAGATGTTCGGCACATCTGCTTACTTGTCGGGAGATACGCTGTCCCGGGATCCGCTCCTCTTCTTCCACTGAAGTCTCCCCGATCTCTCTGCGCTGCTCCCCGATGCCTCTGCGCTGCTCCCCGATGCCTGTGTTTTTCACTTAAATGGTCCTGTGTTCACTGTTTTTATTCTATTCTTCATTGTTCTTCACTGTTTTTTTAATTTAATGCTCGATCTCGAGCATGGGAAATACTCGTCCGAGCAACGAGCCGTTTCGAGTACCTTAATACTCGAACGAGCATCAATCTCGGACGAGTATACTCGCTCATCTCTAGTACAGATACATTTTAACATTACTTTTAATTGCATTTTATGTAGGAAAAGATAGATAAAAATCATCATATTCAAAACTTTTGGTGTTTTAAAAAATGTTTTTATCTAATTAATCATGCCGTTTGAATGATGATTTTGTTTTATTGTACAGGCAATTGCAGATGAAGTGATAAAATATATGTGGGGTTTGCAAGGTGGTTTTTACTTTTTTTTCCTTTGACTTCTATATGTAGGAGCAATCGGGGTTTTGCGGGCAGTTTTATTAATTTAGTTGTTTATTTTTTATTTAAAATTTTTGTTTCCTTTTTTTTCCCCTTTTTTCGTCACAACCATGAGAAGTGAACATGCCAAGAAGCAAAGCAACAGGTGCCAAGCTAGTCCACACACGGCTCACAGCATGGGTTCCAGAACCAGTGGTCTGCTACTGCTCTGACCGGATGGGGAACAGTTTTTAATCAGGAGAAGGAGAAGTTTGGTGATACCCAGAGCAGCACACAGGCATCAGTGAAGTATGGATGGGGAGATGCAGAGGAGGAGGAGACAGCTCACACTGAGGACAGCTTGTCTTTTCCTCTGGACAACCTGGCCCACATGAGCCACTATATGTACTATACACCCTTCTTGCCTGTATATTCCATGGTGCAAAATGCTCGGTGGCCACCCTGCTGGATCTATGCTACAAGGATAGCGTAGCATCCTTCATTCTAATACTAGAGTGTTCATTGGCAGCATGAGGAGGAGGTAGAAATCATCAATGCATCAGGAACACTTGGGGAGGAAGAATGAACACGACCACAATGTTGAACACCGTATTAAAGTGTCCTCTACCATCAGAATGGGCACGTATTACCAGGAGGTAGAATGTGATGGTGGAGGATTATCTATACACACGTCTATTGGTACTGAAGGATGGGTCCTCCCCGGAACTTCGTATTGCCAGAATTTTAAATGCAGTGACAGGAATAGTGCCTGTTATTTTCCATTTCCACTAAAATCTTCTATGTAAATAAGTAGGTCTGAACAGCCAGAGTTCTTTAACTTTAGTGCAAGGAATTGTTTTGAGGTTTTCCCCATTGCTTGTCCTACCACATGTCTGTTATGTCTGTTATTATTTTAACTACTTTCCCTAGCCCATTGTGTGCAAGGCAACTGCCATGTTATTCCCACCAATTTTCCTTGAGGAAAAAAGATTCCCTGAGGGTAGATGGTAGATTTATACTCACCTCCCTTTCCCCCTTTGCAGTAATGTGATTTTAGTATTAATAGGAACGGCTGCATTTAGAAGAAGTAAAAATTTTTTAAATACTCAAATGAGCCTAAGGTTTTCTGCAGAGCACCTCCGAGTTTGTCTAAATTTTAATTCATTCACTTTTCTCCTCTTGCTGCCTACCCACACTCCGAGCAGAGTGCGCAAATCTTGCATATACAATGTTGTTTGCATAGTCAGCTGCTAAGAACTGTGGCTGTACAATCAACATTGTATAAAGATTTACAGAAAACCCCTGGTCAGAGTGTGGATGGGAGGCAAAAAGAGAACAGTGAATAAATTAAAAAAACGGACAAGCTCAGAGGTGCTCTGCAGAGAACGCTTTATTTTTTCTAAATGCGGCATTTTCTATTTATACTAAAATCACATTATTGCAAAGGAGGAGGGGATGCGGAGGTGAGTATAAATCATCTACCATCAGGGAATCTGATGGCAGATATCCTTTAAAATCCGGATGCTTTAATGGAGTTCGTGTTTGGGCCAAAGTTTGGCTTAAATCCTGGTCCCGAACCGAATTTTGTCCCAAAATTTGGATGAACATGTTGAACCCGAATTACAACTAACCTGCTCATCTCTATTTAGTAAGTGAAAGATTACTAGAAATTTGCAATGACGGAGATAAGAATAGAAGCAACACTACTTGAAGAAAGAGAGGTTAAAATTTTAGTTGGATGAGTTGTGGCAGCCCGACAAAGATTGGACAAGGTGGGAAGAGGAGTTAGTAGGGCGAGAGGAACTAAGGGAGCGGAGAGAGTATTACTGTAATTTGTTCAAAGAATGAACATATTTCTTAGTTCTAGTGTTCTAGGACCTGTGCCCTTGTAAAGGAATGTTTACTTCCATGGTTTCCCTTGCCAAATCTTTTAAAAGCAATGTTTTTTTCACTGAGAAAATCCAATCAAAAACTATTTTTTTTCGTCAATGAGAAATCAATTTCAAATGTGAAAATGTGTCTCAAAATAGTAAATTAATCTTGTAAATATATCACAATTTTTCAGGAAAACCAAAGCCAATAATCGAGGCAGTGTGATCTGGTGTAACAAGATGCCAGTACATGTGCTTGTGACTTAAACCTGAACAACTGTTTTATGAAAACAACAGATGTTTTTGAATAAAATTTTGTTAATCTGTGAATAACTGTATCCACACAAAGTAATAGAAAACACATCAACATTAAGAATTCTTCTTTTTCCTCACTAACATGATAAGGACATCAAAATGGTATATACAAATTTCAAGCTACCTAAGCAATGTTGGTTATTTAATTTCTAATCCTATATGTTAATGATGAAACCAGTATTTCATGGCCACTCTTCAATCTAATGGTTTTCTTGGACATGCTTATGCTTTTGTATGATGAGTTAGATTTTTAAAGGGATATTCACATTTATATCTACCATATATTTACATTTTTTCAAATGCATGTTATTAAAAACATTGTAAACATGTGAAGATAATTTCCTAGCAATTTTGCCATGTCAGGTCTGCCCCGGGGCTGCCCCAGCAGTCCTACAGTCGAGTCAGATGCCTACCGGGTCTGACTGTAAGCTGTCTGAGCATGCTTGAGCATGCCAGACAGTTTACACTGATCTACAATGCATTAGTATTGTAGAGTAGTGTATTGGACTTCTTCCAGTAATCAGAGCATCGCTGTTTCAAGTTCAAGTTTGTATAAGAAAAATAAATAATGAAAAACTTAAAATAAATAAAAAAATAAAAAGGTAAAAAATATAAGCCATAACAATCTGGATAATAAAACAGAATCGTTACTGGACTCGCACAGTAAACGCTGGAGAACCTCCCCCCCCCCCCCCAAAAAAAAAGTTCCAAAAACAGATCATTCTTAATTAATACCCTTGAAAAATGCTTAAAAAATGTTACACATTCTAAAACAAGACCACTAGAAAGAACAACTCTTCTCACAAAAAATAAGCCTCTAACTCATCAGCCAAAAAATAAAAAAGTTATGCATCTGAAAAATGGTGATGCTAAAATGTACAAGATTTTCTCCAAATTAGGTTTTATTCAGTAAAGTTAAATAAAATACACAACCCCCCCCCCCCCCCACACACACACACACACATATTTGGTATGGCTGCATCCATGAAAATCTGTATAATAAAACTGAATTATTACTAGACCCACACAGTGAACCTCGTAAAAAAATAAAAAAAAAATGTTCACAAAAAAGATCATTTTTAATTAATACCCTTTAAAAATGTTCTAAAAAGTTTGTTAAAAAATGTTCCTTGCTCCAAAATAAGACCATTAAAAAGAGCAATGCTTCTAAAAAAAAAAAAAAAAAGCCCTTAACCAGAAAAGTAAAAAAGTTATGCATTTGAAAAGACGGTGATGCTAAAATTAACAACATTTTCTCCAAATTAGTTTTTATTCAGTAAAATTGGTAAACAAAATAAATCTATATACATGAGGTATTTTCATAATCGTGGTGACCCAAAGAATAAAAATAATATATTATTTTTATGGTATGATGAATGGCTAAAAAAACCAAACCGAAAAGAGCTAATAAAATCTTATAAATTAGCTATAGATGTCCCAAAATTATGTAGCAGAAAAGTGCATCTCATGTGGCAAAAAATAAGCCTCTAGGGGGCAGATTAACTTACCCGACCCATTCGCGATCCAGCGGCGCGTTCTCTGTGGTGGATTCGGGTCTTCCGACGATTCACCAAGGCAGTTCCTCCGACGTCCACCAGTCGCTGCTGCACTGAAGAGCATCGGAACGCACTGGAGTTCACCGAGCCATCCTGGGTGAAGGTAAGCGCGTGTTTTTAAATGCGACGGTTTCTCCGAATCCGTTGGATTATCATTCGGTCACCCCCCTTCCCCCCCCCCCCCGATTTCCATCACATGTATGCCGGTGCCGATGCACCACAATCCGATCGCGTGCGCCAAAAACCCAGGGCAATACAGGGAAAATCGGTGCAAATTGGAAATATTCGGGTAACATGTTGGGAAAATGCGAATCGGGCCCTTAGTAAATGACCCCCTATATGTCCACATTAGAAAAAAATAAATAAATTATAGCCTGTACAATTTGACAATGCGAATCTGCATTCTATGCCCGGCCATGGGCCCATACAGCAGGTTACCACCACATATAGTGATCAGTACACTCGGGAGAAATTGGGTATCAAACTTTGTGGTTTTTTTTTCTATTTTATCCATTGCGAATGTTTCAATTTCCGCCCTAAATGAATGTATTGTCCAAAAATATTACAATTTGTAGACGGCACCTCCATATTGTTTTAACTCACCTAAAGGGTTAATAAACTTCTTAAAATGTCTTTTTAATATGTTAACCCCTTCCCGCCGCAGCTCTTTTTCATTTTTGCGTTTTCATTTTTCACTCCCCACATTCAAAAATTTGTAACTTTTTTTATTTTTCCATGTACAAAGCTGTGTGATGGCTTATTTTCTGCGTAACAAATTACACTTCACAATAGTGGTATTTAATATTCCATGCCATGTACTGGGAAGCGGGAAAAATATTCCAAGTGCAGTGAAATTGGTAAAAAAACGCATTTGTGCTGTATTCTTGTGGGCTTGGATTTTATGGATTTCACTGTACGCCCCAAATGACAGGTCTACTTTATTCTTTGGGTCGGTACGATTACGGGGATAACACATGTATATATGTTTTATAATGTTTTCATACATTTAAAAAAATTAAAACCTCCTGGACAAAATTTTTTTTGGTGATTTTGCCATCTTCTGGCGCTAATAACTTTTTTTATACTTTGATGTATAGAGCTGTGGGTGGTGCCATTTTTTGTGGATTTTGATGACGTTTACAATGTTATCATTTTTAGGACTGTACAACCTTTTGATCACTTTTTATTGAATTTTTATTTTTTTTAAAAATGGCAAAAAAGTGCCATTTTCGACTTTGGGTGCGATTATCCATTAAGAGGTTAAACACCATGTAAAACCGTTATAATATTTTGATAGATCGGGCATTTTCGGACGTGGCGATACCTAATGTGTTTATGATTTTTACTGTTTATTTATATTTCTATCAGTTCTAGGGAAAGGGTGGTGATTTGAATTTGTAGGTTTTTTTATTATAATTTTTTTTTAACTTTTTTTTATTTTTATTTTTTACTATTTTTCAGACTCCCTAGGGTACTTTAACCCTAGGGTGTCTGTACGATCCTATCATATACTGCCATACTACAGTATGGCAGTATATTGGGATTTTACTCCTCATACATTACAATGTGCTGATAGCACATTGTAATGGATTGGTTAACCTGAAGTATCTTCGGGTCTTCGTGGAGCGACAATCCTCGGAAAGATGGCGGACATCTTTTTGAAGCCGCCGGCACCGATCATGGGTGTTACCGGTAAGCCTTTGCTGCAATATGAACTGTCAACTATACATCAATAAGAAAATTTTTAGTGTATTGGAGTTTTTTAGCATATTTTAATTCAAATGAAAGTTTTCTTGGCGCTGTTATAACACTAAAAGATAGTGACAGAAAATAATGTCATACCCAAATGCACCATTTTGATATTGATATATGTGGGGTGTGCTCATGCTAATTTTTAAACCTCTGATCTCAAGAATTGTGATTTTATTCCTTTTAATTGATAGAGAAAAAATGTTTCCGAGGATGTGTCCTTACCACTCTATTCCAACATGGGGAGAGAAAAAGAACTGGACCGCACATCCACACATCACACAATAATCTACTGCCGCTAGGCTACATTATATAACGAACTTGAGGTTCTTAGTTACATATTGATCAAATTGTATAAGCCCACCAACCACTTCACGGTGACCTCTTTATGGTGGGTGCCTGCCAGTATGGGTGCTGGGGGGGCAACCGGGTCTTGGTCCCTGCCGGCACTGTGCTGCATTGGTGGTGGACGCCATGTGATGCCGCAGGGACATAGCATAGGGACCCACCATAAAGAGGTCACTGTGAAGTGGTTGGTGGGCTTATACAATTTGATCAAAATGTAAGTAAGAACCTCGAGTTCGTTATATAATGTAGCCTAGCGGCAGTAGATCATTGTGTGATGTGTGGATGTGCGGTCCAGTTATTTTTCTCTCCCCATGTTGCCTTACCACTCTATTCATTCTCTATGAGTGTGACAAATATAATTTCACAGACATTGAAATGAGAAGCTAATAGTAACCTGGGACAACCCCTTTCAGCCCTGTACAGGGATCTGGAATGTGTGGCATCATGACCACCATGTTTACTACCTCGAAATTAGTCTCACAGTTGGTGGCACCTGACACAGGCTGGTTAAATGGATGCCCATGTGCTGTATCAGGTGCTTTGTCAGAGAATAGTCAGGGACAAGCCAAGAACCATTATACTTGAGGTGCAGGCCAAATGTCTGAATGGACAGCACAGGATTTTGATCCTGCCTCATGGTAGGTGCGGCCCTGCTGCTTTGTGCAGGAGGTTGTGATGAGAGAGCAGAAAGGAGAGTGTAAGCCAGAGGCATTACACCAACACTATTATGAAATTTTTTTTGTTTAAAGTATAAGCTGTCTCTGTAATCACAGGGTCAGGTTTTACAATCGATGCAATCCATTAAGGAAATAATATTGTCAGCAGTCTGGAATACAATATCATATGCAGCACTCTTTAATACAAAATGCTATCTTTCTATTGAGGTCTTTTTAAATAATGGATTCTTATGTAGCTTAAGAAAGCTGGTAATTTGGAAAATTGTACGATTTTGTTTAGCAATTTATCTGTTGCTGATTTGCATTGCAGTGTAACTGTTAACTTCTATTATGTAAAGAAGGTAAATTGAAATCCATTTATACAGCTGGATAAAGTTTAAACTCATCACCTCGGAAGTTGGTGAAATGGAAATGATTATTCTGACTGTATGGATCAATGGCTCCACTATTATCATAAAATGCATTCCTGAAATAACAAATAGCTTCTGCTATGACTAGGTGAGCCCACATTCCCTGAAGATTTCTGTCTAATACTGTATGTCTTAGCTAGAAGCTGCTTTGAGATCTCATACTGAAAATGAAGCAGAACAGAAACCAATCACCCAATTGCAAGTCACCTTTATGGATTTTAGAGTTACATTTTCAATATGCATTAACAATAAGGGACTCTATCTACCACAGTATATATCTTTAAAAACTCCTGACTTAGGTTTTACCAATCAATCATTTACATAGGGCAGAATGATTCAGCATGAAGAGCTTTTCTCCACAAAATAAAATGTTATCAATAAAACATTCACATTAAAAATCCATCTCAACTTTTCGATATACAAATTTACATGACCACTTCATACTTCAGGTCATTATAGCAAGCAGGAGCTGTGAGGATGAGAAAAAAAAATACATTTTTCATCAGTTTTTCAATTTTGGCCTCAATATTGCCTGCAAACTGGCACCTCTGTATAGAAATTTCAAGGAGTACATAAAAATCTGTAAAGAATAATCAAGTGGGCATTGAATGTATTTTTATTGGTACCAAAATATAACAACTCTGTTTTCATTACCAGTATTATAGTATGAAAGCAAATATGAACCAAAACTAGCAACTACATGCGGTGTTAATTTAGTTTTTTTTGTAGTTTGTGATCTTGGGTGCTTTTTAAAGAATGCCTAAAAAATTTTAAATTGTTGTTGATGTTTTAAATTCTCATATCTGTTGGTTTTGGTTTTTATGTCGAGAGATTAGTAGAACAGGATTGTTCATAACCCTTAGATTTTCTACTCTTCTTGCTGACTACTTAGGTAAGCAAGTGTGTACAGTATACTTCCACTGGCCCAAACATTCTCAGCTACAGGTAAATACAGTCTAGAGCAGTGATGGCGAACGTTTTGGGGACAGAGTGCCCAAGCTACAACCAAAACCCACTTGTATTCTGCAAAGTGCCAACATGACAATTAAAGCAGTAACTTATTGATCCCTGCTGTATTACAGGTTTTAAACGTTTCGGCGTCCTGAGTTCACCAATACAATAGAAAGATGGAGAAATTTGGATTGTAGCTTCCCCCTGGGGTCCCCTGAAGAGGAAGAATCAGGGGACCCAGAGCAGGAGCTGAAATGACAATCCATCTCTATCCACACCTTCTGGCTCCTCCTGTAGTCCTGCCAGCCAAGGATGTCACTTTAAATAGTGCTGAGCATGGAGCATCCTGGGCTGTATTAGACCACAGGAAAAAGCCTTGAGTCGTATATGGCAAACTTTGTGATGGGGTGAGGGCTTGGGTGCCCACAGAAAGGGCTCTTAGTGCCACCACTGGCACCCGTGCCAAAGGTTCGCCACCACTGGACTAGAGGGTGCTTACCATTACAGTAATATAAACCAATATGGCCCGATATTCCCTGCAGGAGGGAAGACATGTAGCAGTAGCCCACAGAAGGTGAATCCTGCAGGATTAAGTGCATGTAAGCGCGAAACGGGCCGTTGCCTTCTGTGGGGTCCTGCTACATGTCTTCCCTCCTGTAGCACAGTTTTTATGGAAATGGTGAAATAAAGATTTGAATTTTAACGGTGAGTTCCAGCTCCACTTCTTTCTTTCTCCTCACAGTATTGTTTTGCCATTGCCTCTCAGGATCCACACCTCCTCCGACACCATAGGGAAGTACAATGTCTCTGGGCAGTCTTAACACACTCTAAGAGTTATAGGTGCCAGTCACTAATTTCCTGCAGAGGAGTTTGTTCTGTGTTTTGTCCTGTTTTTTTTTTTTTTTTTTTTAGCATGACTCGCAATTCTATAGCCATGGTGAAGACCTGACCTGCCCTGCCTTAAAATCAACTTGTAGCTTTGCCACTATGGATGCATTGACTTTGGCTGGCTTACAAGACTTCCTTACCTTATCATCTTTAGTGTATCTGGGCACTTCAGGGCCAGTTTTTACCATAACCAAAACTATAGCAGTTATTGATGTTACTGCAAAGTGGTACAGTTCACTGTACAGGGGATTAATGATCGATTTTTTTTTTTGTATTGGTGTATTTTGGTACTTTCGTACTACACTGTAGTAATGATGTACATACTGTATTGTATTGCTGGGTTGTTTTAGAAAGTATGTTTTCATTTAAATATTACAGACCACTGTCTCTAGAAACTAATACTTAGGCTTTAATAATTAATCAGTGATTGCTCTAATAGATGTTAAGTGGTTGGAGAGCCAATGATGGCGTGCAATGCTTTATATAGAGTGACTGTCCTATATTTAATCATAGGATGACATTCATTATAACACTTCAATACCACCTGTAACTATAATATCACACTGTGGTTAGAGACAAGTCTTCTTTTTTCAATCCTATTGATTTAACCCTGCAGGAATCATGTCATTTCTGTAGTGAACAATATATCACTGCTGCAGAGCATGGACAAGTTACAGAGCCTCCTATGGTCTCTCAGTCTACATGTTTTACTGATATTAGTGTTTAATGGAGTTCATATGTATAATGTTGCTATTTTAATGCCTAACAAGTATCAACATACAGTAGCTATAAATGTTCAGTAAAATTATTTAATTCAATAACTTAATGTAGTACCTTAATATAGCTTTTACAGTAATTCCACCAAAGTGTATCTTTTTCCAAAAGTGTTTTCTCTATGAATGCTTAAAGCTACACTCCAAGCCTAGCAAACCCATTAGTAAATATTACAATATTGTATTATGCGAGGTACTTGAGTCAACGCTTACAGTCTTACTTTCGCATCCCCCTCTGGTATGTGTTTCCTGGCCGTCGCTGAATACAAGTGTGAGTTAGTTGAAAAACTATTACATGTGCCCTGCAATCAAGTAAACAACTCAGCTAGGGGAAGCTGATTGAGTTATAAAGTTCCTAGTAAATTAGTTTACCAGCAAAGATGCACATATAGTTTTTGTCTTTACTAGTCAAATTGTTAGCATATTTGTGCCTATTGCCCTTACATCTAACTGGATAACATTTATATTAGAACTCTCCCAACTTAGACTTGGCCTATTTTCTTACTAGGATCATACCTGTCCCTCAGGTGCAACACATTGGTGTCTCTTGACTTGCTATACCAAAGATACCCTTAAGATAGGAGCCTGGTACTTGCCTGCAACAATATCCAGAGCTCCATATGAGGTTAAATTAAAAACCAGGACCAAGAACCTAGAACCAAGACCACATATAGCTACTCCTTAAGGTGATGTCTAAGTAAAATTAGTTTAGTGTCACAGAAAACCTACACCTTCTGCTCAGGCCATGAACTCCACTGAAGCCCTCAAGTCTTAGACCTGTTTAAAGAGGGTGCTCATCACCAAAGGGACTCGGATGAACTACTTAGTTTCAGCACACTGTGGGGCTCATTTACTAAGGGCTTTGCGTCGGTTTTCTGACGGACTTTGCACATTCTTTTAGGTGAAAACGGCTTGCACAAGTATTTAAGAAATGTCTGTGTTACTATTGTGTTACCCGCAACCCTTTTGTGGCGCAGCTGCGCTAGATTCCATGCGACACAAATTTATGGGGCTTTCTGGCTCTCAGTTAGACTGTGCGCCTTATTTAGCATGTCTGTTGCACGCCCTTTGTTAAGGGTGGACCTCAAAGAAGTTGGTGGACTTAGGGAAGTGACAGATTCATGATTTCTGTTGCACGTCCTTAATGAATAGGCCGCACCCAGCATTATACATGGGCAGAGCACTTTTAGTGAACTTTCCGATTTTCTTAGTAAATGTGCCCCTGTAGGTATTTAAACATGCCTCAGCTCTACCATCCTTCTTTGGTCGTCAGATATTGCTGTTTCAATGGATCTACTTGATGGAGTTTTTCTTTCTGATAAGATTTTCTTATATGTGACACCTAAGTCTAAGAGTCAATGTAACCTGTTCAAACATGGAGAGGCATCGCCACTCTTGATGCATTCTGGCTGCCTGTGACATGCTGCATGACCTAGTAGCCCCTGAAGCCTGATATCCCTATGTGTCAACCTTGAATTTAAATAATAGTATGGAACAAGCATGTAATCCCGTGCAATCAATAGATATATGGTAAGTTATTTTTGGAATTCATTCCATTGGGTTGTTTAGAAATTAAAGCCAGAATCCAGAACGCTTCTCTCTTAAGGAGAACCTTCCCCAAACTGGGCAATTAACATGTTCAATGCCAAAAAAAACGTAAACAAGAAATGTCCTTATCATGCATCTCTATAAAGTGTTTGGCGGCACCTGAAACATTGGAGTAACCATTTTTTATACTTGTTATATGTTGGGCAATCCTTGTTTTCAACTTTTGTATCGTGCATCCGACATAGATAGTAAGACAACATGTACAATGAATGATGTAGATGACATGATGTGTGTTGCAATTAATAAAAGTTTTGATTGTGCCTAGAGTTTTGCCACGTTTAGCGACACTTCTATGTTCATCTTTCATGACCTCATAGAGTACAGTATCTTGATTTAATACAATATTAATATACTTCTAAATAATATTCTTGATCGCATTAAATTGTGAACTGTATGGGGTACTGAAGAAGAAATATCATTGACCAGTGCCGTGGACTTCAGAGTATCCTTTCTTTTTAGTAAGTTCCTTCTGTCTATTGTTTTTGCTTTCTCCCTGGAACATTTTTTTTTATCAATTCTCTTTTTATTAAAACATTTTGTAAAAACAGGATTCATACAATGTACAATGTCAATTTGTTTGTTCAATGCAAGAATACAAAACATACCTCGTAATAATTCTACTGTAACAATTGAACAAATATATTCAGTATTATTATCTCCATCAGGTTCGCGGGCATTTACAGATATACTACGCGTTTGTGCAACAGGAAGTCATACTCCATACCTGCACGATACCTTTTTGACCTCATGACATTGCAATGTATTAGTAACAAAGCAAGTGTGACAACATAATATTGTGAACAAATATATAACCAGATCATGATGGTAGGATCCTAGTTTATGGTAGCTTTTGTACATGGGGGGGGGGAGGGGGGGGGAGGGATCATGGGGAAGGTAAGTCCGAGGGAGAGAGTGTGTTGTGTTATAGTACTGTCTGTTACTTGGGGGGAGAGAAGGAATTGTTGTTTTGTTTTTGCTATTCGGGGGGTGTGTGCTCACACTACTGTCGTAGCCATTATCCTTTATTGGCATTGGCTCTGTAATCTATCCAAGGTTGCCATGTTGTGACAAATTGCTCATGAGTGTGAGACGCCCAGCTCGAAAGTTCCTCCATCCGACAAATCTGAGCCACTTTCTCCTCCCAAGCTGAGATGGGTGGTGCAATGGGTTGTAGCCAGTAAGTGGGTATCAGCGCCTTTGCTGCCGCGATAAGGTGTGTAAAAATAGACTTCCCATCTAACTTAGTGTCGTCTGACGCCCATCCCATACAAATTAAGGGTAGTGTTATCTGGGGGGAAGCAGAGCATATGGTGCGAATTCTGCTTTGGATCTCCAGCCAAAAAGTTTTAATTAGAGAGCAGGACCACCACACATGCGTGTAAGAACCTAGTTCTAGTCCGCATCTCCAACATACCCCTGAAGGGTGCAAGCCCCAGTGGAACAATGACTCTGGTGTTTTGTACCACCTCGATAATAGTTTGTAATGATTTTCTTGTAGCCTAACACAGCGCGAAAAACCATAGGAGTGTCTCAGTACCCAGTCTTTTTGCTTTTCTGTAAGGGTAAGTCCCAGCTCCTTTTCCCAAGCTGAAATGTAAAGTGGGTAATCTGGTGCTTTTTTAGACAACAAAATGTCATGTAGAAACGACACCTTTGCAGCCCTGGGGGCACCTACCGCTAAAGATATTTCTAGAGTGGTTGCCTCTCTTACTGCACCGTGGTTCTTTAGGAACTCCCTACACACTGATTTGAGCTGCATCTTGATGAGTGACAGACATCCTCCCCCTTTTGTTCTATCTTTAATTTCCTCATCTTTCATAGTGTCGGTTTTTTTTAGAAATTCCCCTAATGTGAGGTCCTCAAATCCCGCCCACCAGTTAGGCACGTCAGACCAATTTTTTGATATCGTGTAGGGTAGGAGACTAGCTGGCATTAAAGGGGATGGGAAAGGGGATAACTCAAATCTCTTGTTTACTGCATGCCACATCTGAAGTGTGTGTCTCGTCAGTTTGTCCAAACAATCTAAGTTCTGTCTCCAGGGAGGTGGAATCCATGCCCCTCCAAGCGTCAGTAATCTCTCTTTCTGCTCCATTGACTTGGTGATTACTGAGGAGCTACCTGGTGTTCTATACGCCAACCCTCTCACCGCCTGTGCAGCCCAGTAGTAGAATCTTGCATCTGGTACCCCCAGACCTCCTCTCCCCTTCTTCCGCATCAGCAGAGTATGTGCCAACCTAGGACGTTTCCCTCTCCATAGATAATTCGAAAACATTTTCTTAATTTTGGAAAAAAAACATCCTGGTACTGTTATTGGGAGCATCAAAAGGGGGTAGAGTATCTTGGGTAATACATAAGCTTTTAACACGTTCTTCCTACCCATCCACGAGATGTTTGGTAGGTTGTAGTCTGTTAGCTTTTGTTGTATGGTGTCTAGAAGTGGAGTGAAGTTTAGTTTATAAAGATTGCGTGGATCTCTAGACAGCTGGACTCCCAGATATTTAATAGAGTCATTTTGCCAAATAAAGGGGGACGTTGGTTTGATCTTTTTGACTTGATGCGCTGGTAGGGATATATTTAAAATTTCTGACTTGCTCATATTTACTTTAAAGTTAGCAATCTGATTAAAGTACTCAAAGTGTTTGCAGAGAATCGGTAAGGCTTCCGATGGATTGGTAAGCAGGAAAATTAAGTCGTCGGCAAAGGCCGCTAGTAAACATGTGGATTTCCCCATCTTAAGCCCTTTAATGCGTTTGTCTTGACGTACATACTGAATCATAGCTTCTAGGCAGAGTATGAAGAGGGAGGGGGATAGGGGACACCCCTGCCTCGTTCCATTTCGTATATGGAAGGTGGGTGACAAGATCCCGTTGATTCTAATACGTGCAGAGGGCCCGTTGTACAACGAGAAGATAGCTTCCACAAAGCTACTCGGGAGGCCATACTTTAGGAGGACCTCCTTCATAAAGAGCCAGTCTACCCTATCGAATGCCTTCTCGGCATCCGTGCCGAGAAGGATTAGAGGGGCCTTCCTGGAATTAGCTAAGTGTATGGCTTTAACTACTTTGGATATATTATCTTTGCCTTCCCTCCCCTTGACAAATCCTGCCTGATCATCCGCTATAAGACGTGGGAGCAGTGATGTTAATCTGCTGGCCAGTAATTTAGCCCATACCTTTAAATCCACGTTCAGTAGGGAAATTGGGCGATAACTCCCAGGCTGTTCAGGGTCTTTGCCCGCTTTGTGTATTATGGTAATATGAGCTGAAAGCATAGAAGGAAGTGAATGTTGCCCTCTGAGCAGTGCATTGCACATATTCGTAAAGTGGGGAGTCAATAAAGGGCCTAGTTTCTTATAATAAAGTATTGTGAACCCATCTGGGCCCGGGCTCTTTCCCCCTGGTATGGACGCAATGATATCTCCCAGTTCTTGTTCTGTTATCGGTTGTGTTAATGGACCCATGTCCGCCTCACCCAAGTGTGGGAGCTGCACCCTCCCCAGGAATTCTCGGATATTATCCAATCTCACTCCTCTTTCCTGGCTAGACTCTCGTTGTCTCAAGTTATATAGGCCTGTATAATATTCTTGGAAAGCCTGAGCTATGTCTTCCGTTTTGTGTACTCTATCCCCTTTTGATGTTCTAATCGTAGAGACGAATGTACGTGCCTGTGCCTTTTTCAAAAGACTTGTCATGGTTCTACTACACTTGTCCCCGTGAGCGTAAAATTTATGTTGGGCTTTTAAATAAATCTTTGATATAGTGATGTTAAGGTGGTCCTTCAATTGGTCTCTGGCCAATTTCAGATCCTCTTCTACCTGCAGGGCCTTAGATCTCTTATGTTGTCTTTCTAGGTCTGAGATTCTTTTTAACAGGCCCTCTATTTTCGCGTTCCTTTTTTTCTTAACCCTAGCTCCCATCTCCATTAGGAACCCTCTAGCGACAACTTTCTGACCTTCCCACAGGGTTACTGGATCTAGTTCAGTATCGGCGTTGTCAGTGAAAGATTTGGACATCTTAGTTGTTAGTTCCGCTACTAGAGACTCGTCTCCAAGAAGCGTCTCATTTAGTCGCCATGTCCACTCTTTAGCCGGGATATGCGGTAAGAGGAAGGACATCAAAAGAGGGGCATGATCAGATATCGTGCTTGGTCCTATCTCAACCGACAAGGCCTGTTTAATATAGTCTGATTGTACGAAGAGGTAGTCTAATCTCTGCCATGTGTTGTGAGGGACAGAGTGAAAGGTGTAAGATCTATCCCCTGGATGTAAACTTCTCCAGGAGTCCAACAGTGAGAGATCCCCCAGAGCCACCTTAATACGCTTTATAGCCCTAAAAGAACAAGCAGAGTGCCCAGTGGAGGAGTCCTCTAGCGGATTCAGCGTGACGTTCAGGTCACCTCCTACTATAAGGATTCCTTCTGCGAATAGCTTAATTTTTTCTAAAATGCTACACAGCCACGCGCATTGGCCCCTATTTGGCCCGTACAGTGAAACAAAAGTAAACATCACTCCCCCTAATAGACCTTTTACTAGAATGACCCTTCCCTCAGCATCTTTGTATGTATCTTTTAATGTGAAGGGTGTGTTCCTATGGATCCCTATGGAGACTCCTTTAGAAGCTGCAGAAGAACTGCCGCTGTGGAACCACTGATCATACATCTTAAGCGGTAGTTTTGGTACCCTATTTTCTTTAAAGTGGGTTTCCTGAAGTAAAATTACTTAAGTGTTAAAGCGCCGTAATAAGAGCCAAAGTTGGGATCGCTTACCAGGGGAGTTGAGACCTTTCATGTTCCAGGAGGTAATCTGAAGGGTCGCCATCACATTTGTATCATGGGTGTGGAGTCCAGTTGCGAATTGCACCTCTTTGCTCTACTTGGTTGTGTTACCTGAGGGGGAAGGTAAGACCAGGAAAAAGGGGGAGGGAGGGGATGGAAGAAAGCTACCACCTTGTTACCATGAACATGATCTAGCAAAAGACACACAGAAAACAATGAAAAGAACAAGTAAACAGATGAAACATACCCATGATCTCTCTGTGGGTGTTTCGCGGTACAGGTGCATAGAGCTCCCACTTTTGGAGAGTGGTCTATACAACCTGCGACAATGCGCCTGTATGCGCTGGGGGGCACTACTAGACTGGGTAGTCGCATCGCCATTTTAGGCGAGACCTATTATCTGCATAGGCCATCAGCTAATAAGTAAAACTGGGATTTGGGCTGGTTAGTGTATCTACGGTCTCAGGTGTTTTACCGAAATTTCGTACCAGCTTAGACTTGTTGACCGTCATATATACCTACTGGGGCAAATGGTGAATAAAAAGAAAACTAAGCTTTGCAAGTGCTTAACTTATTAATGAGATAACAACATTTAAACAAAATACCGCATGGCGGCTGAGCATCTTACTACATAAACGAGATGAGAACCAGTGAAAAGATGAAAGGCATGTTGAAAGGTAAGTTAGACCTGTCCGATGCGAGTGATTCAAGTGTCCTCTTTCCAGGTTGGTCTCTTCTTCTTCTCTCTCACAGGTTTCGGCGCCGCCACTTGCTGCCAGGGAGTGGGTGTTTTCAGTAGAGGTAGCTCTATCTCGTCAGCTGCCGGTAGCCATGAGGGAATGTTGATGGGATTAATTCCTAGAAGCTTCCAGGCTTTCTCCAGGTCTCTCGGGTGTTTGATCGCTACTTGCTGGTTCCCTTTAGAAAATTGCAGGCCAAACGGGAAAAGCCATTTGTACTGTAGGTTGAGGTCGCGCAGTTGGGTCAAAAGTGGCCTGAAGAGGCGTCTTTTAGCCAGAGTGGAGGCTGCTAAGTCCTGAAAGAGGGCCACTTTAGCGCCTTCATATTCTAAGTCGCCATGTTCTCTCGCTTTGCTGAGGATGGCTGCCGTGTCGACATAGCTCAGGAGCCCGCAAATTATGTCTCTAGGTGGGTCTGATGGGCCTGGCTTGGGCCTAAGGGCTCTGTGCACTCTCTCGATTATCACTTTTTCAGAGCGGTCTGCCCCTAATAGCATAGTGAATATCTGCTGCATGATGCTTGGCAGCGCTTCTGTAGCCCAGGATTCGGGGAGGCCTTTTAGTCTGACGTTTTTGCGGCGACTCCTGTTTTCTTGGTCTTCCAGCATCAGGAAGGTATGATTTATCTGGTTGTCCTTGGCTGTTAATTTGCTCCTTACCGCCTCAGCAAAGCCCACTAGTTCTTCCTGCCCTGACTCGAGAGCTTCCACCCTGTGCCCCACGTGGCGTACCTCTGCTTTGATCTCCGAGAGCTCCTTCATGACCGGGGCCAACGCTGCCGTGATCGTTCTTTGTAGCACTGCTTGTGAAATCTCAAAGCGTGAGGAGCCGGGCTCGTGGTCTGACGGCGTGTCTGAGTGCTCTGAGGCATCAGAGGGTGAGTTGCTCGGCGCCATCTTGTGCCGCATGCACGCGGGTCTTTCTGGGCTCTTTTTCTCTCTAACAGTTTTATGTGCACTGATTTGGGAGCGATCGACTTGTCCCCGGTTACCTCCGGGACCGCTACCTCCGTACTTCACCATTTGCCGCTGCTTCTGCCCAGTTTACTACGGGTCTCACATGTGTAGCGCACGGAGCTCCGGGTTTATGCTGCCATCTTCCGCAGCGGTCAGCTCCGCCCCCCTCCCTGGAACATTTTAACATGGAATGGGAATATCCTCTTTTTTCAGTTTGTTTTCTATTTTGTTAAACTGTTCATTGAATCCATTGTCATTTGAACATATGCGTCCTGGCATGCAGGAACTCCCCATATGTATGAGAAGGATGGCAGCTTGATGCTGATAAAATAGAGTTCCCCACCAGAGGCTTTGAACATGGTGGTGATCACATTGTCCTGATCAAGTGACGCTATTAATTTAATGTCCAAAAAAATGTGTACTTAATGATGGTTTTTCAGATGTGAGTCTGGGATTTATTTCATTGTCGTTAATATATGGGACAAAATCTATGACCTTTTCTTTTTCCCCCTGCCATACCATCAGGATGTCATCCACATATCTACCGTAAAATACAATATTGTATAAAAAAGGATTGTGAAAAAAAAAATCTTATTTTTTTTCCCCACCATGCCACAAACAATATGGCTAAGGAAGGGAAGAATTTTAAGCCCATGGGGGCACCACAGACTTGTAAGAAGTATTCTCCATTAAACATTAAGAAATTGTTTTTCAACAGATATTCAATAGCCAAAACAAAAAAACCCCTGTAGGTTGGATTCAAAACTGCTGTACTTGCATATGTGGGATTGAATGGCATTGATAGCTGAGTTGTGAGGAGTGCACAAATACAAATTTATGACATCACAAGTGAAAAAGGAAAAAAATGATCCCATTTAAATTCTTCAAACACCCTAAGGAAATCTGATCTATCTTTGAGGAAACCCGGTGTTCTGAGGACAACCCAGGCACTGCGTGCCGGAGATGATAGGAGGGGGGGGGGGAATTCTACGGGTTTTCTGAAGTCCAATATAGGTATACTGGGATTATCTGTAACCAAATATTTATTAGTTTTCTTATCTAATATCCCCAAGGATAGTCCATCCTTGATAAGCCGATTCAATGTGCATTTGGTAGTAGGCATGGGATCGGATGCCAGTTTGTGATAGGTACTGGAATCATATTGCATGCCAATTGCACATATAAACCAGAGTCCATTATAACGACCGACCCTCCTTTATCCAATTTACAGACTATTAGCTGAGTATGGCTTTAAATTGTGCATTACTGAGGTTCTTTTTTTGTGACTTATTTGAGGAGTTAACTGTGTTATTAAGTATATGCAATTCATTTTCTACTAGTGTCTGAAAAAATCCAGTGCCGGCACTCTAGATTTTAACGGGTAAAAATCACAATTTGTCATGGTAAAATTCACATTAGATGCATCAATTGTTGGCATATTTTTAAATTCATCAAGCTCATGCATATTTAAAAGAGCTTTTTGTTTATGAAACATGAGATCAGTAAATCCATTCTGTTTTATAGGTGTTAAGGGAGATGATGGAGTTTGAATGTTCTCATGATCGTTGGTGAAAAAGTGTCTCTTGATGGTAATAGTCCTTGCAAACCGATTTACATCTAGTAAAGTCTGGAAAACGTCAAAATTCTGAGATGGAACATAATTGAAAGTATGATAATGTTATCTTGTACATCTGGTTCAACTTCGACATTTATTTCTTGCTCTTGCACCTTGTGTATCTCTTGTCTCCGCAATCCTCGTTGGTTTCGCTTACCCCGTTTTTTAAAAATTGATTTTGGGAGGATGATTTGTTCTTTGTGTGTCTTTTCCTGTTTCCAGATCTTTTGTATTTTGGAGCGTAGAAATATTCTGTATCATTTGTGAACAATACCAAATTTGTTCTCTTATATCCACTAGTTTTTTCTCTTCATATGATACAATTAACAACATTAAATCACTGGAACATTTGGACAGGATATTGTTCCATTTCTCCTGAAATTGTTTACTAAAAACAGTAGTGGGGAATTTATATATTCTCAATCCTCGCAGAAAGAGATTTTTCTCAAGATAGGCTCTAAGAGTGTTGTGATCCCATCACACTCGAAGTTCCTGTCTGGACACTTTCAAAGTAGTACTATTTCAGAAGGGGGGTTGTCGATGGCAGGCCACTGTAATTAAAATTAGACAAACCTGGCCCAAGTCCCAAACTCCTAATGAAGTTTGGGGTCCAATCCGGGGGATCCAAACCCGCAAAGTTTGGTACAAATCCAAACTTTCCAGTTTCAACACGATACATATATTTCTGATCTTCTGTGACTTTGCCATACAATTATGTATTTAACTCTTCATGATGACCTCTTCCTAAGGCTGTGATTTCCGCCTTAGTTTGTCAGCAACAAACTGATTGTATTTTCAGGATTTAAAGTTAAACTAAATGGGATGTCAAACCAATATTCAAGTTGTAGGAGTTGGCAAGCCAATTTTCTCTTGGCAGGACACCTTGCTTAAAATATGTGGATGTCTACCTGACAATTCTTTCTGATTAAGGAAATCAGATGACAAAACTTTTCAATAAAATATGTCTTGGACTTTTATGGGGAGGTAACTGTCACAGTCTCAAGTCAAATGACTTGGAGGAAAAGGCTGTATACAGAGGATAAAATGCTGTGCTCTGCAGCTGGATGCTGTAAGTAGCTGTTGGGCTGGGTAGCTGAAGGGGAAGGTGATGGGGATTGTGGCTTAGCCAGAGATGTGAGCGGCCGCCTGCTGAGGAGCTCTGTGGCGTGATAACTTCTATTATCCTTGCCCGGCCCACTGCTGCACCAGAGCATAGCCTACTTCATCGCCGACACATCCCTGCTCCCGGGAGATGGCCGATGGGAACGGGATTGAACCGGCGGAGGTGGTGTACCGCCTGGAGAAGTTAGCCCGGGCAAATGAGCCTGGAGCGGAGGACTAGGGGGAGAGGAGAGAAAGGAATGGCCATCACTCCCACAGCCACCTTCCAAAATGGCGGCTGCCACGAGGTGCCGGACACACCTCGGCCACCATGAGATGCATGTGGGACAGAGGCTGTTGTGCTGTCCCTAACCCTTGCTGGACAAACTCCTCCCTCTGGGCTCAAACAGCCTGCTACAACTCCTGCTGACAAAGTTACTGAACCCTCCCTGGCCAAGATCTTGTCTGCTGTGCATACCTGTAATAATGCTTTGAGGCCTTACTATGATGGTGGGAAAAGTCGAGAGAAATATAATGCAATATAATGTCCAGAAAGAGGACGGCAGCACTCGAAGGCAGGATGGGTGAAGTGATCCCCCCTGATAAGAGGGATGTTTTTCATATGCAAAATATGATGGCCAATCTAGTAGCCAAGACGGATGATATGGAAAATAGGCTGTGCAGGAATCACATTAGCTTGATCGGGGTACCAGAGAGCGCTGTGGGGCTCAATGTAGATGAATTTTTTGAAGGATGTCTGTTGTTGGTCTTTGTTATAGATGCTTAACTCCACTGTTTGCAGTGGAACGTGCCCACAGGGTACCATCGCGCCGTCTGCCACCAGGGAATGTGCCACGTCTGGTCCTGATTTGTATTTTACACTACAAGGACAGGGACATTATCCTGCATAAAACCCGTGTGAAGGAAGAATTGCGAATAGATGGCACAAAAATTTCAATTTTCCCTGATTTTTCTGCAGAAGTCCAGAAGAAAAGAGTACATTTCCAGGGAGTGAAGCAGTGTCTGTGTAGGCTGAATATTCCCTACTCTATGTTCTAGAGTAGTTCCCATGAATACCACACATTTCTTCACTTCCCCTGAGGATGTTACAATCTGTTTGGATGTGCATGAAAACTACCTTAGGAGATGCAGGCCAAGACCGGACTGAGGCTGGTTAGATTGTAACATATGCTATAAATCCCTCACGCTACATAATCACTTGGACAGGGTGAATTAATTTTGTCATTGTTACGCTGATCTTCAATCCATAGGTTGTGCCAATGCCATGAGGGTCTCTGTGTTGGGGGAAATATGTTTGTTGTGACTGTATTTCAGATTATGTCTTTTTTCTGTACAGAAATGATTATCTCTTACTGTAATATGACATGACAAACTTGGGGTTAAAGTTGTGGGCGGAATGTGAGGGGGCTGGGAGACTCTGCAAAGAGGTATGCCATCACAACGGTCCTGAAACAATTCCAACCCGCGGTGATATGCCTCTCTGAGACCCATTTATTTCCACCACCGTGTCTAGTCTGGGACGTTCTTGGATTGGAGTGGCATACCATTCTGTATTTTCATCACAAGCAAGAGGAGTTAGCATTCTAATTCATAAATCGATCGAACAGTCAGACGGTTCTCCTGTTATTCCTCCTCCCGCAATTATCTATCCCCCCTTGATCTGGCATATGATGCTGAGCTTGGTGGAAGATGTGGACTATGGTTCTAGAAGTGTGTCTGACCACTCTCCTGTGTTAGTTATGCTTGTTTTGGCTGCAGACACGGGGGGGTGGGGTGGAGGGGCTCCTTTTGGAAGCTTAATCCGCTTTGGCTTCAAATTTTGCACCCTTCTGATACCTTCATTAGGAATTTTGAGGGATTAGACAAATCAGTGGTTCAATTAATAGGTTAGTGTTTTGGAACAGCCTGAAGTCTCTTATCAGGGGCCAATTTCACAAATACATAACAGCAAACAAAGGGAGTACATCCTGACGTTTTAAGGGAGGGTGCAGAGCACAGAAGAAAGTTATGTAGAAGAGGGATATGAAGCAACTAAGGCAGAGTGGGTGGAAGTACAAGATCTATTACAGGCCCACACATTTAAATTGGCAGACATGAAGAAATTTTTCGTCCAGCACAGATATTTGGAAGGGAGGGAGGGTACCGGTAAACTTTTAGCTGCAGTCATTAGGGACCAGAGTTAGTCATCTCGTATCCAGTCCCTGGTTAATGAAGGAGGTGAAGTGGTCACTATAGATAATGACATCCTGGATACTCTAAGAAATTTTTATCATAATACCTGCTCCTCAGGGTTATCTGTAATGGAGCAGTAGATAGAGGGATTTGTGGCTAATTTACCCCTTCCAGAGGTGTCCTCAAGTCAGAGGAGTGCTCTGGGTGCTCCCATAACATTGGAAGATTTGGGGTTAGCTTTGAAATCATTCCTGAATGAAAAAGCACCAGGTTTAGATGGCATCCTTAGTGAGGTCTATAAAAAGTATGGCTCATATCTGCTACCTGAACTTTTAGAGGTCATCAAAAGTGCTGAGGGAGCTGGACAACTTCCTGAGTCTATCTTAGTATTGCCTAAACCGGATAAGGGTCCAAAGATGCCTGAATCCTAGAGGCCCATATCTTTACTATGCCATGATGTTAAACTCATAGCAAAAGTGTTGGCCAATAAATAGATGGCGGTCATCTTAGACTTATTGCATAATGACCAAACCGGCTTTATGCTTGGTAAAGCCACATCGCTTAATCTTAGGAGACTATTTCTGAACCTGCAGATGCAACAGGAGGGGAAAGGGACCAGGGTGGTACTTTCATTAGATTCCTCTAAGGTCTGTGATTGACTGTGGGATGACATGTGACTATGCTGTATAAGAAAAGTCACATGTCTAGGCACAATAACAGACAGGAGACAGAGCTAGGCACTTACCAATAATAAATGATAGCCCTTTTTTTAGGACGGAAAGGTAGGAAAAGGAGGCTACTGTGATTAGGGACAGGTTTAAATCTTAAATAATTGCACTATTTATGGAACCGAAGAAGCAAATTTTGCTACTCATAAGGTGCTATAAGTTCATGGCCAGTGTTAGTACAGCAATATCTTAACCGCTCCATACACTGTGAATTTTGCTGCATATTGGAGCCAACTCCCTCCAGTAACACCCCCGATCGGCGGCAGTAAAAAGCCAAAGGTGTGTGGGCGCCTCTATCTTGGCTTCAATCATCACTCCCCATGACGTCATTAGGGAGCAACGATCTGTCAAGACCCAAAACTGTATAGCATCTGAACATTCTTTACAATGTGCCAATGGTACATTGTAATACATTATCGTTAAATTCCCCATATACTGCCATACTATAGTATGGCAGTATATGGTAGGATCAATCAGACAATCTAGGTGTAAAGTATCCTAGGGGATCGAAAAAATAGTAAATAAATTAATTAATTAGAAAACCTAAAAATTCTAATCACCCCTTTCCCTAGAAAAAAAAATCATACACATTAGGTATAACCGCATCCCAAAATGTCTGATCTAAATAGCACCCAAAGTTGAAAGTGCCACTATTTCGCCATTTTGTAACATAAAATTTTTTATAAAAAGTGAGTCCTCAAAATGGTAGTATTGAAGACGTCATCTCATCTTGCTAAAAATGACACCACACACAACTAAGTACATTGAAGAATGAAAAAGTTATTAGCGTCAGAAGATGGCACAATGAAGGGGTTTTTTTTTTGTACAGGAGGTTTTAATTTTAAAAAATGTTTGAAAACATTATAATACCTATATAAATTTGCTATCCACGTGATTGTACTCACCCAAAGAATAAAGGAGACATGTCATTTGGGGCAAACAGCGAAAGCCGGACTAAACTAACCCACAAGAAAAAGCTGCAAATGCATTTTTTCACCAATTTTAATGCATTTGGAATTTTTTTCCCACTTCCCAGTATATGGCATGGAATATTAAATATGTCACTATGAATTACAATTTGTTAAGCAGAAAACAAGCCCTCATATAGCTCTTTACAAGGAAAAATAAAAAAGTTATAGATATTTGAAGGTGGGTAATGAAAAATGGAAAAGCAAAAACGAAAAAGGGCCTGGTCGTTAAGGGGTTAAAGGAGCAGTCTTAGTACTGTAGTTCCACCATCATACAGTGTACAGTTGAATTACCAGTCTTAGAACTATTTCCATCAGTATAACCTTACAGTACAGGTAGTACCAGTATTTTCATCCGTTGTTACATTACAGTACTAGTGTTAGACCAATTTGCGTCATTGTAACCTTACAATATCTTATTTACTATATCTTTTAAAATACCAAACTTTTGAAATATTATTTTAACTTACATCAATTGTCTAATCAAAGTGGTGCACATCCGGTCATCAATTCTGTCTCACTAGGCTATTAAACAACAAATACAATTACATAGTAACAGCGGGTGGATATCGCATCATATTTCATAACTGTACCTATTGCAGATCATAAGGGCATCAAGCAATGAGGACATGGCCGGAGCAGAATATAAGGTTAGGGGTGAGTCACACCATTTCCCCATACTTTTGTAAATTTCTCGGGGCATTGCCTATGCAGAAAAACTACTCTTTCATATGGGACTATACCGTTTACAAGGATTTTCCATTGAGAACACATGGGAGGGCGTGGGCCCATCCAATGGAGCGCCACTGCTTTGCAGGCCATAAACAGTGACTCACTGAGGAAGATTCTAGTGTGATGTGGCCATAGCTCCTCGTCCAGGAGCCCGAATAAACATATGGTGGGCGATAGATCAATTGGTGACTCTACTATATTAGATAGCGTGTTGATTAACTCTTTCCAAAAAGTTTGGAGGAATGGGCAAAAGCCCAGATCATGTGCCAAAAAGAGGCTGGCACACAATTACACCTATGGCAGCTGGGAGAGGGGATATGACCCATTTTGTGTAGCCGTATCGAGGTCAGGTAGCATTGATGAACTATATAGAGTTGAATAAGTTTGTTGTTAATAGAGGGAGATACATAACAGTGCGATTAAAGTAGCTCAGCAAAGTCCTCCTCACTTAAAGTGGGGATCAGTGTCCTCCATTCCGCTAATGCCTTACCTGAATGGAATTGGCTTTGGCCTGGATGAGTAGAAATTAAACCTGCTGGCCCCTGAGATGTTACTATGCTTATCAAGGGACATAAGGAGAAGGAGTGGTCAGGGGATGTGTGCCTTTGTTGGAAGTATCGGTATAAGTAGTGCTTATGGAGTTGGTGTTTTGTAGATAACTGCTCAAACATTATCCTGCATAACATCATTTATTGTGCATATCCCACGGGCATTCCAGAATGGTGGGCCAATCTCTTGGGAGAAATGAGGGAGACCAGGGTTATTCCAAAGAGGTCATCCAGGGGGATGTCTTTGTATTTAATGAGGGGGGTGGCTTCTCACTAAGTTATCCTGGTCACCCTATGTATCAGGAGTTTAATGCCTAACCAGCGTGGCGCATGCAGAAGGTGCCACAGATGCTCTGACTCCAAGTGTGCAGCCAGGTCAGCGTCCGGAGTCTGAAGCATTTCTCCCCCCTCCCATGAGCCCAGATGTTTCAATTGCCCTGCCAGAGAGTACAAGTAAATATCTGGGAGTGCCATACCTGCCAGGGATTTTCGGTGTTGTAGTTTCGCTAATCGTAGCTAAGAGAGGCCCAACCCCCATATAAAGGAAGTCAGTAAGGAGTCCATGGCCTTAAAAAAAGATGTGGAGAGAAATATTAGAGGTCACGTAAAGACACTTTGGTTGTCCCACCATTTTGATGAGGTTTCTGTCCTGCCACCGACAGAGGTAATTTGGACCAAATCTCAAATTTGGATTGAAAGTGTGGAATCAGTGACCATATATTCCTGGCTAACATCTCTGCTGGTGATCTGGTTATATGGATCCCTAGGTACTTAAAATTAGACACCTTTTCAAGTGCCTGACTGGCTGTCGATAGACCCGAGGCCTTTCTATCCTGCAAATACATTACACAACTCAACAAATTTATAGACAAGGCGGAAAAGCCGGCGCCATCTTGTGAGCCATGCCATGCATATTCTCTGAGTTTTGCAGCAGCTCCGGAGGCTCTGGTCTTGCTCATTCTCTGTGGGTAATGGCCAGAGCCACGTTTAGCGTTGCTGCCCAGTATTTTGACAGCAGGATATCTGCAGGATTAGCTGGTTATCGCTGGGAGCTCTCCTCACGTGTGACTGCTCTTCCCAAAGAGACTCCTGGCTACTCTCCTAACAGAAGCCTTCCAAGAATCCCATTTACTGACAGTAAGGTCTGGCCATGGACCCCACCAAGATCAGGGACTCCGCCAAGGATTCTCATCGGTTGCTGGCTGATCTTTCCGGAGTGGTCGCCCAGCAGTCTCACCTGCTCACTTTTTGGGAAAAACAGGCAGAGTTGTCTCAGCGCTTCAATGTCTTCTTAACCGTCAGCAACTTCGAGGTCAGCTTCCATGTTCGCCTCGCTTGGCTTCGGCTTTCCAAAAGCTGCTCCAGTGTCTGGCTTTCCAAGAGCCATTCCGGTCTCCAGCTTTCCAAGAGCCACTCGGGTTCCTGGCTTTCCCAGAGCCACTCCAGTCTCCGGCCTTCCAAGAGCCACTCCAGTCTCCCGCTTTCCCAGAGCCACTCCGGTCTCCGGCTTTGCATGAGCCACTCCAGTCTCCGTGTTTCCAAGAGCCATTCCAGTCTTCAACTTTCCCAGAGCCACTCCATTCTCTGGCTTTCCAAGAGCCACTCAAGTCTCAGGTCTTCCAAGAGCCATTCCAGTCTTCAGCTTTCCCAGAGCCACTCCAGTCTCCGGCTCTCCTAACAGTAGCCTTCCATGAATGCCATTTACTGGCAAGTATAATATTCGTGATCAAACCTCCTAGAGTTCAAGTACCCTAGGAGGTCTAGAATTTTTTATTTATATAAAGAATTTTAAAAATCAGGGTTTCATTAAACATGGCTGAAAGTAAAAACCTAAAATTAGTTCTGTTGCTATAATAAAGAAAAAGTATTTTTAAGCAGCTTAAGAACGTTAATACAGAGTCTTGTATGTTTTTCAACAGATACCTTTTTATTTTTTTAAATAGGAGAAAAATCCATGTGGGAAAAATAAAAATCTGCTTAGCTGAACCATTCAACTGAAAAGAAACAAATACAAATGAAATACTGTAAGAGCAGTGATAGCAGATGTGTATGAGAATCCACCACAGACCATGATACGGCTCAAAGTCTCGCACATAATATTATCTTTTATTGAATCTGGCAGCTCAAACATAAACAGCTTTTTTCAGCAAACAAACTAAATCTTTTCTTTAAGACAACACATATGGTCAATAGGATACAGTTCATAAAAACAGCAAACATTTCCAGGAGAAAGCGTAGCAATCTAATATATGTCATCGAGGGAATGATACATTTCCACAACAGATTTTTTTTTTAACGAGGATTAACACACCTTATGGTTGATCAGCAGGTATGCGCTCAACAAGACAGAGTAGTCCTTGGCTATGTCTCTCACAATCCAATTATCAATGTCTAATACCCATCTGCGTATAGAGAAAAATTTCTTTAAATTTAAAAAAATGCAGAAACCAGTCAAAGAAATCTGTCACGTGTGCAGAGCTAACTAGATATTATATTTACTGGTTTTACTTAAAATGCTTGCACAACTTTCACATGTGTACTAAATATTTCCTAAGATAAACAACTGGAACCAAGGGCACTCTTGCTGCATCACCTACCAGTTTCCCGTGCTCTCTTGACATCGGAGATGAATATATTCAGTTGTATTTGTGGTTATAGCAAAAGCATCAAAGGTATACCTGTGTATGATGTGTCTGCTTTTCAAATTCTATTCTAAATATGTTTGTGATGCAGCCAGGGTGTAGCCTTATTCTCCAGAACACCGCTGCCACAACTCACACTCTTCCTCCTCCCAGTATTGCCCCTCTGAGCACATCCTCTCCTTTTGTATCGCACTGCATGTGCAAGTATGGCTGTCAACACTGCACCACTCCATTCTTGCACTGATGACATATTGCACATACACAAGCCTGCGTGGCACAGAATGAAGCCAACAACAGTGCAGTACAGCTGTCATCAATTCAGGACTCAAAATCAAGTGCGAGTAACAGTGTTATTCAATATTAACTGGACTTCAGCTTAATAGAAGAAACAGTAAAAACTGACAATATATTACATCACTCATCAAGCATCAGGAATAAACTCAAATTTGTACTGATTTGACACTAACTAATAGGTTTAAACTACAGCCTGTTGATTGAATTCTGATGTAAGGGGAATTTCCCTTGATGAATGAGGAAGTTCTGTATCTTTCAGTTACAGAAACACTCCTGGTAGCAAAAGTTACTGACTAGTCGCTGCCTGGACAGGAATCATGAGATCTTCCAGTAGTGTCCACCGAGTTAGATTGTTCCTGAAATGACTGATGGATTTTATCTGGATTTAACTTTTACTTCCCTATCTAATTAAATTCCTGGACTGAATAATTGTCTAGATCCATGGTGACTATAGAGTACTAGACACAGCCACAGTCTAAGGTCCCATGCACGCCAAGTATATGGCACTCATTTGTTTGCTTCAAAGTTTACACTCTTATCTGCAGCCATTTAGCAGCTAGCAGTTACCTTCTCACTCTGGCTGTCTTTGTTTGGTTGCCATGGCAATCTGTAGCTAAGAGGAGAGTAAAGGTGGGTGGATGTTGAGAGGGGTTTCTAGCAGCTGCACACTCCTGATGGTGCAGGATGAGTCCTGGCAGCATGAGCATGTGACTAATGACATGCTTCCCATCATCCAATTATATTCCAGAATATAGTAGAAATGTGTATGCATGAAAGTTTGAATACACAAAGACAGAGCTCAGGCTCCCCATCAGTTCTAATGAATAGCTATCAGATCCTGCACACACAACACAGTGAATATACTGTATAGTGCAACCTCTTTGAGCAGTTCTCTTTGCACAGGTAAGTGGTGGCCTGCTGATAGGGGGCAACTTCCATAGAGTATAATGGCACAGGTGGTCTTCGGGAGAGATTTCAGGGTGTGTTCACATATGGCAGCAACGTATGCCTGATTATTGTTTTGTAAACACAATGCTAACATGTGTGTTTTGTTAACACAATGCTAGCGCACATGTTAATACTGTGTTAGCGCATGCATTTTGTAAACACAATGTTAATAGCTGTCATCAGGCAAATCTCCTATTCTCAGCTGTTTTGATGCGTTTGGAAATGCATGTGTTACTGCCACGTATGAACGTATATCTATATTTACACATATAGTGATGTTGCCATGTGTGTGTCTTCTTATTCCTATGTTGGGACAGGTTTTTATACATCTTTTTCCTTGTGGTGTAGTAGATAACTGTGCAGAGCTCCAGTGCTGTGTCTTCCCTGCCTTGCTCTCTCCAGCTGTGCTAAAACTATTCTTTGTCAAGCAACTTTACAGTTATATTAAGAACTATATTTAAATTGTAAGAATCAAGGAGCTCAGTTTCTGGGCAAATCTGTGGCCATTTTAGACATTACTATTGGTAATTATAATCCTTATAATCCTTTAACCATCAAGATATTTGATCGATGGACAAGTAATATTGCGTCATTATGATATTTATTATCAAATGAATAAACATTACATGTCCTCTCCACCTCCCACACTGCTGCATATAGTGTATGTGTTAGATTTTGCGTGAAACAATTGTGTTAATCTGGCATTTCACAAATATAAAATGTTGCATTGAAATATTGTGATTGATATTCTTGTATAAGATATAGACTGCCCCTGATCAAGTATAGATGGCTACTAATATCACAGTTGGGATTGCTGATATTTACTGTAGTAACCAGTGGCAAGCTCCAGCATTTCACTAGCTAGATGATTAGCAATAGTTAGCCCACGTCAAATCTTTTAAAGTGCTGCATAACATGCCCCCTTGCAATAATGTCAAAAAATAAGCAAGAATCTCATTGAATGCAATTACTAGTTCTCAGCCCTAATAGTGTAATTAAACCAGACTCAATGATATCCACACTCCTAATTGGTGCTGCTGACACTAAGAAACAAGCTGTGATCATTATCTGCAGTATCCACACATATGGAATGATACAAAGACAAGGGCCAAAGTAATTATAGGGAGAAAAAGACAGGCTAGCATGCCTTATCAACAAATAATATCAGAATAGACAGGTAAATAAGGCTGAAATGTGTGTAGGCTGACATAGCAACGCATGTATTTTATATCTCTAACTAAAAGATCATTTCATGGCAGACAAAACAAACAAAACCTATTGGTACTAAAAGCTAATGAGAACTCTAATTCTGCAATATCATATAGATTCTAAGACAGCATGAAAAATGCATTCACTGCAATCTGTTTGCACCTTGGACTACACCTGTTATCAATACCAAACATATCCATAGGGCAGTTTAGTGTCATATAAGGAACGGAGTAGTTAATTTTTTTAGCATCTTTTTGTGATGTATACAGTATTCACATCCCTTGAACTTTACTTAATTTTTAACCATTACATCCATAAACATAAAAATAATTTATAGATTTTTTTTCTGATAGAGCTACACAAAGTATCAAGTATTTGTGAAATGTAAAGAAAAGGAAAAAAATTTTAAAATTAAAAAAAAATAAACTATGGCAGGCATATGTATTCAGCCCACTGTACACTGATACCCCATAAATAATATCCAGTGTGCCCAATTCATCTTATTAGTAGATGGAAAACATGTGTGTGCAATTTACACTCTGGATAACTACAGTTGTTATGTGAAGCCCTCACAGGTTTATTAGAGAACATCATTAAACAAACAGCATTATGAAAACCATGGAATAAACCAGGCAGCTCAGGGATAAAGCCTTAGCAAAGTAGTTTGCAGGGTTAGATTTTGGGGAAAAATAGCCCAAACTGTGAACGTCTCACAGAGCGCTATGGCACATGGCTAAACTAACTTTACAGCTTAGACAAGGAGGTGCATTGAAAAAGCCCAGGATGGATGAAGTTTATACAGGTTATATCCGTATTTAATTTAAACTGAAAGATATGTAATTGCTGGACAACTATTGTATGATATTATGATAGTATTATGATATGATATATTATCATAATATTATATTATCATATGAATGAACATGCTGTCTCCACCTACCACATACACAGATGTCCTAATTTTGAGTGAAATAATTGTGTTAATCTGTTAGTTCATAAATATTGCATGAAAATATTGAGATTGATATTCTCGTATAAGGTATCATGTATTTTTGCATATAGTGTGTATAGTGGGATATGCTTAGAGTTTACAGAATTGTTGATAGCATACTTTCTGCTTGTTTTATAAATCTGTTGATTTATTCATTCTGGAGGAGAATCTACAGAGATTCTCAGCTCAAATGAGAGAACCTGTCCCAACAGACTTGTAGCTGCTAGTGCGGCTACAAGTTGTCCTGCAAAGTCAGGGGTCTGAATACATATGCACATCACACTTTCTTTACTTGTAGAAATCTGCAAAAGCAAGAATCATTTTCTTCAGAGTTTACAAATACTTTATACTTTATTTTGCTCTATCTAAGGCATTTCTCCACCCTTCACAAACCCCAACCCTTTGCATCCATAAAGCAGTAGGCCACATTTCAATAATTTGTTCCATTAGACGTGTCTCTGCATGTATATGTCCTGTACCTTCCTCTCCTTTGCAAGCTTCAGCCTTTCCCTGTTTTCACCATGCTGCCCACTGCTTATATATCAAACATTCTGTTTCTCACTCTTCCAGTCTGTCCTAATTGCGTTACCCACGGTGCCTCTTTCTCTCAAAGTCAATCTCACCGAAGGATACTGGGGGAGGGGATGGGGTACAGCAGGATGAGTCATAATCTCCTGCTGCAGACCCCTTCTATTCAGAAGAGCTCAGACATGAAACAAACATCTATGGAGAGATTGCAGACAACCCTATGAGTAGGAATGCTAAATCACTTGATGAACATTCAGGGATTATCATTAAGGCAGTAAAGGCACATGGGCAACTTATGTAAAAAAGTGTTCAACCCTATAAAACATTGGGGTCATGTGTTAATGGGTCAGTTATTAGACAGATTAAAAATGGTCTAAAACCAACAATAAATGCGGCACATTACTTCGGTGTTGTGGCATAGACAGATTGATACATCTCTCCCATTGTTATACTGATTATGGTATAGCTGCAAATGTTTTTCTAGTCTCACCACTTCTCAAGCAATCAATGTTGTTACTTCTAGATCTCTACTTTCAGGGGTGGAGCCAGGCTGTTTCAGCTCATAATCATGCATCTGATAATAGAGGCCTAATTTACTGAGATGAATGATAGTTTTAGTAGACTATATGCCAACTAAGCTCTCTACTGTCTCGAAGATGAAGTTATGCTACATACAATTGTTTTTAAGGTGAAACTGTGAATGGCTCATTAAATCACTTATAAAAGTACAAATTTGTATGGTCTGCTCAAAGAGGTTTTACATGTATTCAGCTACATGTCAGCATTTTTTGGTGGTGGTGGGGGATTTGTCCGTTTCAAGGACATTTAGCATCAGTTTGACTGATGGCAGATGTCAAACATGACACAAAGTTTCTTTATGCAATAATTGATTTTTAAAAAAATATGTAAATGAGACGCTGTCTGTCTGTGAGCCTTTTGGCTTCCACGGGTTTAATTTATGGACACCCCCTCACTGCAATCCTACCTCTTGCTCCCGGGCGAGTGACCTCTTTGACGTCACAAGCCGCCTCCTAGGTCCTCGGCCGGGAGCAGGAGGTACAATTCCAGGAGTTGGGATTGTGTGCATGAATTAAAACTTGGGGAAGCTGAGAGGCGCTCAGGCTAACATCACCTGCGGCTCGTTTAGATATTTTTTAAAAGTCTTTTTAGGAGCAAATATGAACTTTTATGCACGAAAAACTGTTCCAATTAGTGCATAAAGAAACAAGCATGTGATGCTGGATATCTACCATCAGTAAAACTGATGGTAGGTGTCCTTTAAAGGAGATCTACCATGAGGATCAAAGATTGTAAACCAAACACACTGACATACTGGTATGTGCCCCCTCTGGCAGGATGTGCTATCTTCAAGCTTCCTATGCCATTGTTTTTAAGAAAAAAAGGCGTTAAAATTATGCAATTGAGCTGATTGGCTCCAGGCTCCATTAACACCAATGGAGCCCAGAGCCCCTCAGCCACATTTGCATAATTTTTAAAGCCGTTTAAAAAAAAAAAAACACGCCATAATAAGATAAGAAAAATTGATCCTGCCAGATGGGGCACACACCAGTATGTCAGTTTGCTTGATTTACAATCCTTGATCTTGGTGGTAGATGTCCTTTAAGGTACAATAAAATGTAATTATTAGGGAACCCAAATAGTGAACACAAAGAAAAAAAAATAATAAAAAATGGCTCACAAAAACAGGATTAACGGAGATCAAACAATCAGATTTACCAAAAAATTATTTTTATAAAAATTACAACTTGTCAACAAGCACTAAAACAACTCTATCAAAAAAGTAATGCCTCTTAGGTGATGGCAATACAAAAAAATAGCTTGTATTTTGTACTCGTAGCCAAAGATAATTAAAAAAAAATTAATTAGAACAACTCTATCCTCAAAATCAAGCATGATGAACCAGGAATACTTACTCATAGACCCAAGGGGAGGGGGTAATCTTCTTAAATTCCTTATTCATGGCTTCCTTCCTTCAAAAATCTACTTTTAAAATAATGCTAATGTGTCAGAAAGGTGTCTTTGGGGCATTACAAAAGGCTCTCCATACTTTAATACAGGCAGTCCCCGGGTTACATACAAGATAGGGTCTGTAGGTTTGATCTTAAGTTGAATTTGTATGTAAGTCGGAACTGTATATTTTATCATTGTAATCCCAGCTAGAACTTTTTTTGGTCTCTGTGACAATTGGAATTTAAAAATGTCATAAGAATCAGGATTAACAATAAATCTTATTACAGACACCTGTGATAACTGTTATAGCTGTTTATTGTAGCCTAGGACTAAAGTACAATAAATTACCAATATCCAGAGGTCCGTTTGTAACTAGGCGTCGTATGTAAGTCGTGTGTTCTTAAGTAGGGGACTGCCTGTATTTATAGACAGTAACACCCTGCAAGAGCACTTCCCCCCTAGGGAAGAACATTCAGATTGAGGGGTACTACCATGTACACATGCCCTAGGGATGGAATTGCTACTCCAAAGAAAAAGTTAGTACTTCAATGCATAGAAATTATACCATTCTTTATGTAATAGTAATCTTGAGATTGCAGATTATATATACAAGTCAGTCTATTCATTGATGAATTGATGACTTTTATGAGTATCAAAATGGACTGAAACCTTTATGCATTGTGCCACAGTTACTTAAATGATTTTTCACTCCTACAGTTTCAGAATGTCTGGAATCTTTGAAAGCAATTTCAATATAACACAGTATTTTGCATTTTTACTTGGTGGGCAGAGAAGAAAACTCAGTTCATTCTTGACGGGAACTGTGAAACAGCAAATTCATGGTGGATTTATACAAAAAAGTTTATTCTCCATCACAATTCCACAGGGAATAACGTTTAAGCTTCAGTTTAATTGCATATAATACAATCTCTTTGAGGTGAACCTTATAATCTCTACCCATTACCATATATACTCCAGTATAAGCCTAGTTTTACAGCACAAAAAATGTACTGAAAACCCAAACTAGGCTTATACTCAAGTAAAAAAATATAGGTTTTACCAGGTTTTTGTGGTAAAATTAGGGGCATCAGCTTATACTTGGGTCGGCGTATACTCGAGTATATACGGTAAATAACTATTTAAAATACTAAGTCCTCTGACTAGAGAAATACATGAAAATGGTGTTTTATCATTATCTATTTAGGATCATCCACACAGGTAGTTATAATGTTGAAACAGCAAATATTATTGTAATTTTACATTAATGACAAGCTCAGTTGGTTTATAGCTACTACTGAAAGCTGATTCCTTACATGAATAGAAAAAGCTGTAATCATAAAAATGACAAACCATATATACTAGAGTATAAGCCAATTTTTGTTCTCAAAACACCTCACTGACTTTATATTCAAGTAAGGTTGCACAATGTTGGACATAATTGTTGGTGTTGGTTCCTACAATGTCAGGCAGAGGAGTGGGAATTATTTGAATAGATGTGTTGGCTGTCTGCAGAAGAGGAAACAATTTCATTTACATAAACTGTCCTTATATGGTATTTCTATATCTCTGAGGGCTTCCCCTGACACAAGGTCTTTACATTATTGAATGTTATCCCAATTATTTATTTTTGGTCAGACAGGATT
Source organism: Engystomops pustulosus (assembly GCF_040894005.1). Taxonomy (NCBI): domain Eukaryota; kingdom Metazoa; phylum Chordata; class Amphibia; order Anura; family Leptodactylidae; genus Engystomops; species Engystomops pustulosus. The sequence goes on along the minus strand of NC_092411.1, from coordinate 129,130,811 downwards.
TGAACCTACAATCTCCACGCTTGAACAGAGAAATAGTATTACAGTGATCATAACCACTAGCTTATACACGCGCCTACTGTCAATGAAGGGATCGGATGTAACATGGAGCTTCACTAGAGCTTCCATAAATTTACACTTTCACACAAGTTTAATACACTGGTATATAGAAATGTGTCTTCTCAGAGATCTCTCTATAAAGCCCTAGATAATTCTTTTTTTCAAAAAAATTTTAAAGCGTATAATTAGTACAATTAAATTTCAATAATTAAAATGTTTAAGACACAACATAAATTATATATATATATATTTATATATTTTTTATAAACGTTGCCAGGAGAACCTTTACAATACATGTAACTGTCATAAAAAAAGAAAAAAAGATGCACCGGTTGTTTGTTACCGTTTTGCATGTGTTTCAATTGAAATGCATATGCAATAGGGTTGATCTCTGCCCCATTTCTAAATGCAATGTAAATTGCTTTTGTGCACACACCTAAACATTTTAAATTCAGATAATGCTTTTTTTCTATGGCATATATCTGTTCTCCATACACGGCAATGGGCACACAGCAGTATGGTACAGCACACATGCGGCTCCGTAAAGTTCCATAGCCGGAAGAAAGATAGGACATGTCCTATCTCTCTGGAATATGGCGCCGTGTGCAATGTTCCTCTACGTTAATCTGAATGTAGCCTTAAAATTCTGGTATTGTTGCAAATCGAGTATATAAATGTGCTGGACAGGGAGCTGGCTGGCTATGTCCTGGGGGACAGGAGGCAAGCTATATACTGCAAGCTGGCTGACTATATACAGGGGACAGTTGGCTGGTAGCTATATGCTGGGGGCAGGGGGTGGCAGCCTATATTCTGGGGGCAGGAGAATGGCGAGCTATGATTTTCCCATCCTAGGCTTATACTAAAGTCAATAGGTTTTCCCAGTTAAAATGAGGTGCCTTGGCTTATATTTGGGTTGGCTCATACTCAAGTGTATACAGTATTTGTATAACTCTATTATACTTTGTTTCAAGAAAAAAAAGATTTGTACCCTGCTAGCCACATGAAGAAATTCCTGTTGCTTTTGAAAGGTCAAATAAAGTCACCTTCTTGAGATTGTGATATCTTTTAATGGCTAACTGATATAGATAAGATGTTACAAGCAAGCTTTGGTATGTCTATGGTCCCTTCAACAGGTATGGTATGACAATCTTTCTGAAGTGACAAAACTCTTATTCACCATGGACAGAGAACAAACGCAAACAAAATGTAAACAAAAGGACAATGGCAATAACAAAGTTGAGACAACAGGTCCTTAATTATTAGACTTGGGCAGTGTGATTGCCTGCAATTTAACAATTCTGGAGTCTCTGATGAACCATTTTCTCAAGATAACATCTGTTACAGGTTCTAGTGGGTCATGAATCCCTTTGATAGATTCCTGTGTGAAGGGTGTCAAAGAGGGTAATGTGAGGGACTAGAATCCCCTTTTGAATCTGTTCTTCTAGCATGTATCTAACAAAGACTAAGACTAGTACCCATCCCCCCGTGTACACAGATCATTTTACACTGATCCTTTTTGAGGGCTATTGGAATGTGGGTATGGTCAGTAGGTTCCTTTGTCCCAAGAACCTATAAAAACTGTCTGCAACCTAAATAAATTGGAATTCTCTCAAACATGTGAAGGTCTGAGTGATTCACCGAGCAGCTTGTACTATACAATGATTTGGAACCACATATCACATCGAGAAATATGGGGATATTCCCCTGACAAAACTTGGCGCTCGAACAGCGACATGGGTTTGCATGACGCCTACTGGAGAATTTAGGGATCATCCTTTCAGGACAGACAGACCATGCAGTTGCACAAAAAGGTAAGAAGCTTTTTCTTACAATTTGCTCTGTCTCTCCTTGTTTGGATTGTTCCACGTCCGGTGAGTTGCATGCCTATATTGCCCAGTCCAAAGAATCTTGTTAGTTTATTTGAAAACTCCATGTGATGTGTGGTAGTGTATATGGGTATTGTGTGAGTTGAACATGTGTGTTTGATAGCGCTATTGTGATACCGTACTGTACTGGTTTTAAGAACGTAACATTCTAGAATGGCCCTACTTAAAGAGTCACCTAGAAGAGCAGTTGGTGGATCGTAATTTGCTTGAGACAAAGTAGACTGAGTTTGGACAGTCGGACTTTATAAATTTATTTTGTGTGGTAGGATCCAAAGCTGCTTCAAGGAAGGGGACTGCAGTCATTTCTTGACGGGCAAACGATTTAGGAAAAAAAATTATTAAATTAAGTGGTTAAAACTGCCCTTTGGAAGAGTGACTGCGAGTGTGTGCCGGCACTAGAGATATATAGAAAATTATGGGAAAAATTTTCTAGGTAGGATGAGAGGCAATTCAGAGGGAAACCAGTACTACGGATTGTGAAAGAGAAAGAGGCTGTAAAAGGATGTCAGAGAATGTTGGAAAAGGACAAGTATATCAAAAGATGGTTGTTTGTATGTTGGTAAATGGAAAGGTTCTTAAAAGAACAAAGGCTGGTTGCATGATAATGATATGATGGAAATTGCAAGTGGATAGAAGAAAGTTACAGAGGAAGTGACCAGAGGAGGTTATAAAGAAACAGCCATAGGAAATTGTGTGTTGTATGAGTGTTATGACGATGATGGACAGAAACGTTGGACAGACAAAAGACAAAGACAACATTCAGGAAAGGTTCTGCCTCCACCCTAAAATGGTGGATGAATTGATGTATGGAAACAAAGAAACAGACTGGCAGGAGACATGTGCATGCAATGTGGCACTTAGACCCAACCCCCACACTGGAATATATCCGACTAGATTAGAAAAAGTGCGGGCTCTGCACAGAACAAAGACGTAGTCTTCAGATGTTTCTCCTGTAGAGGGCATCTCACTTTGATACCAGACCAGTGATATGGAGAATAATGCATTGCCTAAAGATCTTTGGATTTGCACCCACAGTCCGCTCAGCTGTATTTAGCTGTATTTGGCTATTGCTGTAAATTTAGAGGACAACTAAGATATAGTACCCAGGGAATAAATGTAGGAGACTGTGCCTGCTTATCTAAGAGTCACCTCTCAGAACTACAAAGTCCAAAAACCCGGGTAGTAACATATTTGTTACGGATTTTGGTCTTCTGTGGGGAGAGCTCCTGGACAGTTGTGCAGTCCCAATTGGGTTCCCTGAGCTGACCCTTGCCAGATACTGTAGATGTTCTATGAGTTTATTCCATTATACAGTCCTGAAGATTATGGCAAAGATATAAATATGTGTTTTGTCTATATGATGTGTAGTGCTAATGGTATTTCATCAGAGATACCAGATGTGAGGAAAGCACAGCACACAATTGTGGACATTGTTCATTGTAGGCTTGGACCTGAGAAATCCTGTGATTTATGTTTAAAAACATCAGACATGTAGTGTAAAACTTTATAAATACACCTAAAGTCTGAAGGGTGTGGTCAAAAGTTTTTGCAATTTGTGTAAGATGATGGAGTGAACTTAGATGTTACAAATGGTGTGTTAGATTCCTTCTTTATTATCCTGGTGTGCTGGGACACTTAGTACTACAGACACCACAGGGAGAAGGAGGGGGCTGCCTCCCCCCCTTGTCTCACTGAACACAGGAGGGGAGGGAGGGGGACAAGTGTTGGAATGTTAAGAGAAGAAAGGAACAATGAGAATGTGTGTTCATTACTGAGGACTGATAACCCTCATGGCCCTAAGCAGATTTTGGGTTTAATTCGATGCAACATCTGTAATTTTAATGTTTTAACCAGGAGTACAACCTCCCCATGATCCCATACTATTAGTCCTATTCAGCAGCTATGACTGAGATTATTATTAGGAGCTTTTTAGGCAGAAGTTCTAACACTCCTAGAAGCCTCCTACGTCACTGTCTCTAGTGATGCTTCTGCCCAGTATGTGCCACCAGGATGACTCTATAGTTTGATAATTATACAGCATTGATACATCGGCATTGGTCCCAAAACTGTGTTTTTCTGGAGTATGTTGTTCACTTTCTATTGTTCTCATTTAAGTTTAAGCCAAGCACCTCAGAGGAGAGGACACAGGCCGGAAGCTGCTGATCGTGTGTCACATGACAACCTGGACCCTTCTTGGTTTTGTATCCTACTGCTGCCTAAGTATGAAAAGCTTCTGCAGTAGTTTTGGACTATCCTGTTACTATTTCACCTCTTCATGACTAGAAACCTTGGTTATAATGTGCCCTCTTTATGATGTATTGCATTGAATCCAGCTCCACTACTTTCGCTAGATTCAAAGGGGGGAGACATGAGGTAGACGGGTTGTATTTAAAATTTTCTATTAACTTAATGATAAATGAACCAGTTACCTTTTAATATGTCAAAACTGAATATATCATTAATCAGCATTTTGAGTTTTTTGTAGATTGCTTTAGAAACCAGGAATTAGGTTAATTCTACGTCAGATGTGCAGTAGTCTCACAACATGAGGTAACAGCAGCAGAACCACTCCTAACCTACCTGTCTGTACAGGAGGCGGAGGTGAAGGCACTGATGGAGGGGTGTAAAGTGGCAGAGGGGAAGAATGTGAGTCTTTTGGGATTCCTTATGATTTCTAACTTCATATAGTAAGTTTATCAGCTATTTCTAAGTCTCATAGTTGTATAGTTGTTGATAGAGGCCTTAGTGTTACAATAAAGGTCCACAGTAGAAGATAAAACCTCTAAAGCTATAACACATGAAGTGACCATACTGGTTACTAGAAAGTCTAGGGGAAAGGAGCCTGGATCAGTACAGTTCGTGACCCTCGCTGGCTCAGTAGGGTTATCTATACTCCTATCTTTATAGAAACCGGCTTCACAGGTGAGGAAGCAAGACTGGAGTAACACTGGGACCCCATGGATGGAGGGTGGACTATGGCAAAAAGGTGACAAGCAATGTCTGCCAAGGGCCCTTTACCCTATGAGGGTGAGACACCAGTCTAAGACTCTATATGCTCCGTGGTGGATAAGTATGGAGTATCACTTAGATTCACTTTTGCTACTGTCCATTTACACAAGTATGTTTATATATGCTTAGTACAATGTAGGGAGAGTAGTGAAAACCCTCATATATACACTCCGAAGCCGCTTTACCCCTTCCAGAGGTTGCAGATTGGCTAAGTACAGCTACCAAAGGTAAGTAGCTACGAACATGTACTTATGTGTGTGAACCTCTTTTCTGGGTAATCTGAACCCTATCCTGTAACTAAAGCAACTGTAAAGACCACAGCCAGGGATCAAGGAATATGTTAGTCCACTTATTCTAGAGACTAAAGTAAAAATCCCTATTGGGGTAGTAATGTAGTTGATGACAGCTATAGGGATTAAAAAGGCTTTTCACCTACTGAGGTTGTTTTTAGAATTGTCCCATGGATGAACATATACTTCCCTAAGGTTGTCCAGAGGTGTCATGGAGAATTGGTGGATGTGCAAAACCTGCAGATACATTTTATATTAGGTGCATAACCAAGTATCTGTTTCAGTTCCAGAACCTAAAGTAGCTAGAGCAGAGGACCTGCACCCAGGTGATGAGATGGTCCTGATGTGACACCTGAGAGTCTTTTGAAGGGTCATCCCAAGTACCCCTGACACATCAACGTGTAGAAACTACAACGAGACAGCGACAGCTGAAGAAGAACGGTGCTGGACCCAGAGGCTGTTGAACATGAATCTGTGTATCTTGATGCTTCTATGGACATTATTACTCCTACCACTCCTACTACAGTGTGTGCGCCGCATATCATGTCTAATAGTACTCAGGGGTCGGTAGGGTGACATGTATAAGGATATAGAGATTCTGCCCTTTACAATGGATTTACATGAATTGTGTTGTGCTGTAATGTTCAGGATGCTCAGGAGGGAAGCAGGTGAAGAGGTTAGATAAGTCCTGGATGTGTGACTAGCACAATGTACCACCTGAGCAGTACCTGAAATTATTCACAAAAGGGAGGAATTGTGAGGGACTAGAATCCCCTTTTGAATCTGTTCTTCTAGCATGTATCTAACAAAGACTAAGACTAGTAGCCCCCCCCCCCGTGTACACAGATCATTTTACACTGATAGCTCCTTTTTGAGGGCTATTGGAATGTGGGCATGGTCAGTAGGTTCCTTTGTCCCAAGAACCTATAAAAACTGTCTGCAACCTAAATAAATTGGAATTCTCTCAAACATGTGAAGGTCTAAATGATTCACCGAGCAGCTCGTACTATACAATGATTTGGAACCACATATCACATCGAGAAATATGGGGTTATTTCCCTGACAGTAATAAACTTGTATTCACAATTTTCATCTCTCATTTTGTGACTGGAAATTGCCCTTTAATATTAGAACCTTCATAACCAGGATATTATGACCAGGACTGCAAAAGTGTTTTGCCAAAGGTAGATGTTTCTGCTCCTTTTTTATTGTGTGGCGATGATCAGAGCTTTAAGTTTTTGTCCCGTTTCTCCAACATAAAGACCCCCACAGGACATATTGTGCAAACAATCAGGTAGACCACATTAGAAGTGGGACATGAAAATTTCCCAGGATGTTATATTCCTGCTGTTTGTTGGGAATCTGTATCTTATCTGGTATCACAATCACAAGAAGGTCCGATTTCTTCTGCAGTCAGACCCCTTCTGGGTATGGTAGTAAACTAATTGCACATGCATGAGCATGTCAGACAGTTTATACTTCTCTATAGTTAATTAGTATTGTAGAACAGTGTATTGGACTTGAACCAGCGATCAGAGCATCACTGGTTCAATTTTGTATAAGTAAAAAAAAGTAAAGTTTAAACATTAGCATAAATAAATAAAAAATAAATAAAAATATAAGACCCTAAAATGTCAATTTCCCATACAAACATGAAATAAAGTTTGAAAACCACAAATACACAAAACCCCCCACATATATTGCTGCGTCTGTAACAATCTGTATCATAAAATAGAATGGTTATTGGACCCGCAAGGTAAACACCAGAAAAGAAAACGTAAAAAACATTCCAAAAAAAGAAAATTTGTAATTAATACCCTTAAAAAATGCTCTTAAAAGTTATTTAAAAACTTCTAAAATAAGGCCACTAAACAGAACAACTCTTGTCACAAAAAATAAACCCTTAACCAGATTTGTTAAAAAAGTTATGCTTTTTGAAAAGATGGTGAAGCTAAATTGAACAAGATTTTCTCCAAATTAGTTTTTATTCAGTAAAATTGACTAAAATACACAAAACCCCACACATTTGGTATTGCTTTTAAAAGTGATTTAAAAAATGTTATATGCTCCAAAATAAGTCTTCTTAAAAAGAACAATGCAAAATAAAAAAGTTTTGCATATGGAAAGACAAATTGGGGAAAAAAATCTTTATAATTGAGGTATTTTTGTTATCCTGGCAACCCATAGAATAAAAATAGTATACTATTTTTCTGGTTTAGTAAACGGCCAAAAAACCCCTCCCAAAAAATCTTCCTAAAATTGATGATTTTCATTTCCTCCACCAACAAAGAGTTAATAAAATCTCACCAATTAGCTATAGATGCCCAAAAATTATGTACCAGAAAAATGCACCTCATGTGGCAAAAATGTAAGCCCCTATATGTCCCCATGAAAAAAAATTATAGCCTGTACAATTTGACAATGCAAATCTGCTCTGGATGGCTCCTCCTCCATTCTATACCCGGCCGTGCATCCATACAGCAGATTACCACCACCCATAGAATATCAGTGTACTCAGGAGAAATTGGGTATCAAACTTTGTGGAGCCTTTTTATTTTCTCCATTTTGTTTTAACCTCTATATAACACCTAAAGGGTTAACAAACTTCAATTAAAAGTTGAGCAGGTCCATCTAAATATGGTTTTGGTGATTTTCCAAAAAATTTTAAAAATGGTACACAAATTCTAAGTCTCATAGCATTCTGGTAAAATATGTGGAATGTTAAAAAACCATGCCAACATAAAACAGGCATTTGGAAAATGTAAGTTATTAATTAATTTGGGTACTAGGACTATCTGCATCAAAAGTAGAGAATTTAGAACTTTGAAAATAACGCTTTTTATCGAAGTTTTTGCATTGCCATATTTTATTCTTTTGTACATTGCAGTCATGCAATCAAACAATCAATCCCACCTCCTGCAGTCAGACAACCCCACTTCCTGCAGTCAGTTTTCTTTGCCCACTCCATGCATCTGGCATGCCTGCCCTGTCTCCTAATTGCCACATTCAATGGCTACCTGCAATTAGGAGGCAAGGCTGGGATGCCAGATGCATTGAGTGGGCAGAGCAAACTGACACGGCAATACCAAATACGTGGGGGATTGTGTGTTTTTACTGCTTTATTTTATTTTAATGTAGAATGCTGGTGTTTTGGTAAAGTTGTAACAAGATCTTCTGATAACTTTTTTAAGAACATACTCTGCAATAAGTGTATGCAAGCTCAGACAGTTACAATTTTAATCTTGCTGGAGGAAGGATCCGGCAGGCACTTACATAGGGCAGCTCTGGAGTCCTTCGTTGGGCTTAACCCCATAGCGCAATAAGACGTACCCTTACGTCTTGCTGCGCATGGGGGAGTATGGAGAGGGCTCACGGGCTGAGCCCTCTTCATACTCACCGGGCATTTGCTTCATAATGAAGCAAACGCCCGTCGCTAACACCCGTGATCGGTGCTTGCACGGTTCGCGGGTGTTAACCCTTTGATCGCCGTCAGCAAAGCTGCCGGCGGCGCCCATCTTGGCTCCGATCGTCACTCCCCGTGACGTCACCGGGGAGCGGCGATCTGTTGTCATGACAGCCTCGGATCACACAAAGATCCGAGGCTGTCAAGATCGAGGCTATCTATTACAATGTGTGATCTGCACATTGTAATAGATGGTATGCAAAATCCACATATACTGCCATACTGTAGTATGGCAGTGTATGGTAGGATCAATCAGACAACCCAGGGTTAGAGTATCCTAGGGAGTCTGAAAAATAGTAAAAATTCAAATCGCCCCTCTTTCCCTAGAACTGATATAAATATAAATAAACAGTAAAAATCCTAAACACATTAGGTATCGCCGCGTCCGAAAATGCCCGATCTATCAAAATATAATAACCGTTTTCACTGTGTTTTACCCCGTAGCGGAAAATAGCGCCCGAAGTCGCAAATTGCATTTTTTAGCCATTTTGAAAAATAGAAAAAATTCTATAAAAAGTGATCAAAAGGTCAAACAGTCCTAAAAATAAAATCGTTGAAAATGTCATCAGAAGTCGCAAAAAATCACACCACCCACAGCTCTGTACACTAAAGTATGAAAAAGTTATTAGCGCAAGAACACTGTAAAACGAAGAATTTTTTTTCTGTACAGGAGGTTTTAATTTTTGTAAATGTATGAAAACATTATAAAACCTATACAAATTTGATATCCCTGTGATTGTATTGACCCAATAAATGAAGTAGATCTGTCATTTGGGGCGCACAGTGAAAGCTGTAGAAACCAAGCCCACAAGAAATGGCGCAAATGTGTTTTTTCATCATTTTCACAGCATTTAGAATTTTTTTCCCGCTTCCCAGTACACGGCATGGAATATTTAATACAATCACTACGAATTGAAATCACTGAGGAGCTGGGTTTGGTATCACCCAAGGATACACAAAAACGAGAGAATCACAGGTATCGTTGGGGAGAAAAAATTATATAAAATATAACTTTTAATAATTATACATTAAAATAAAAACTCTCCAATGTGTGCAACCGTGTGTGCAGGATCGATGGGGACGTGCCACACTGTCGCACTTATTAGATAAAAACGGACTGTTCCAGCTCAGAGAGTATGACCCACATGTATCATTGGTAGGTATTTGTCAACTCAGTGGCCGGGAGGCAGGTACATCTATAGTGTGGAAAGATGTTCCCGTTGTCTCGTACTCTATTATGAATACATTGAGGCAGTTTCGGGGGGTAATTCCCTGAATGTAACAAGTCCTAATGTGCTACATATACTAGTGTCCTAATTTCTCATCACTCCACCTCTACGCGTTTCGCCCCTGATAGTGGGGCTCGTCAGGAGACACCTAGAGGATGAGGTATATAGAATGAAGATTAGTATCCTCAATTCATGAAGGACATATACAGAACAAAAGAAAGAACGCTGGCGTCCTGATGGTGGGCGCCAGCGTATGATAGTAGTAGCCGCCGGCGCGGCGGAGCAGCTGGAATATAAATTCGGCAGGCTCCGCCTTGTGGGCCGGGCACTTCACCTCATTGGAGAAGATTCCAGTCCCGTCCAATGGAGTCCATGGGTGGTGCTTATGACGTCATGGACCCACCCACTTCAACATGATTGGTTGGCACATCCCGGTAGGTGGTAGCTGACTAGCCAAGCCACGCCCCACCAAGTCGTGACACTGTGAGATCGCCGTTGCGGGAATATAGAACGCAGCGGCAGTGGGCGGTGACAATAACAGACCGCCCAGAACCTCAGCGTCTGGGAAGAGATGATCCCTTCATTATTAGGGGCGTGCCTGGGTGTCATTACTCCGGTAAATATCATGTCTCTGGACTGCGACTCTCTGGACCGCGACTGGAAAAATAGCAGGGTAATACATGATATACGGGAAGAACGATACAGCCCTGTATATCAAAATGTACGTATCCAGAACATTAGATCTGATTTTCATATCGATACATCAGATCATCATATCTATGCATCAGGCCATCATACCGATGCGTCAGTACAACACAGATGGATGTGTCTATCAATCAAGTGTATTGAATAAAGAGCAGTAGTGAAAATGCCGTAGCACACATAATGGGGTATAAAGCCCTTATTGTGCTATCCTCAAGAAATAACTGTAGAGGGGGCTAGTTTAAATAAATGGTGCGAAGGAGATGTTATCATTTAGACCCTCCGGTTTCACACACTTCATGCGGAAGATCCATTGGGCTTCCTTCCTCAGGATGTTATTATTCCAGTCCCCTCTTCTGGGAGACGGTCGAACTTTCTCAATGCCCTGAAATTTCAGGGCCTCCAGATTTCCGCCATGGTATTTGTGGACGTGGTTGGCCAAGGGTCTGTCCTCTTCTCTTCTGATGTTACCTATGTGGTCCAGGATCCTAACCCTGAATTCTTTGATGGTTTTCCCCACATAGTTCAGAGGACATGGACACGTGGCTACGTAAACAACCCCCATGGTACGGCAGTTGATAAATTCACGGTTCTGGTAGGAAACCCCCGTGGTTACGCTGCAGAAGGATTTGCTTTGGTTTATATGTTTGCATGCCCTGCAGTCTCCACATCTATAGGTCCCTTTGATCCTATTTTTGTGGAGCCAGGTATTATCTGATGCGATCGGTGCCAGATGGCTATGGACTAACCGGTCGCCCAGATTCTTGCCCCTTCTGTAGGTAATTGCTGGATGGATATCAATCCTGTCTTTTAGATCTTTATCATGACAAAGGATCCCCCAGAATTTCTTCAGTACGTTTTTCACCTCTGGGGCTTTGTCATCAAATGTTCCTATAAGTCTGATCTTATTGTCACCATCCTCTTTTTGCCTAGGGACCAATAAGGCAGTTCTATTCAAGCCCCTAGCGTGACTTTTTGCCTCATCCAATACATTTTCAGGGTACCCCCTCTTTAAAAATCGTTTCTTCAAGTCTCCTGCCTTCAAATCAAAGTCAGGTTGGGAAGAACAGTTTCTCCTGATACGCAGGAACTGTCCTTTGGGTATCCCCCTTTTCAGTGTTGGTGGGTGATAACTCTGCCACATTAAAAGGTTATTAGAGGCGGTCGGTTTACGGAACACTGAGGTTTCCAAACAACCTTCTCCTGTAATTGTTATGAGGAGATCAAGAAATGAGATCGTCTCAGACTGGATTTCCGAGGTCAATCTGATACCCAGATTATTCTCATTGAGGGTATTAACAAAGGCAGAGAAGGATTCTTTCGTGTCCATCCATAGAAGTAGGACATCGTCTATGAATCTAATCCATAGACCAATCTTTGATGTCCACACTCCCATCTCCTCTGCAAAGACGAAACGCTCCTCCCACCAGCCCAGGAACAAATTGGCGTATGTGGGAGCCATCGGGCTCCCCATCGCAGTGCCCCTGAGCTGGTGGAAGAAGCGTCCGTCGAACAAAAAGTAATTGTGTTCAAGTATAAAGGTAAGGAGGTCCATGATGAACTGGTTGTGATTGACCAGGTGTGAGCCTCTAGTGGAGAGGAAGTATTTCACTCCCATCCGGCCCTTATCGTGTGGGATAGAACTATACAGAGCTTCTACGTCTAAGCTGGCCAAAAAAGTACCCTGGGGGACCGTGATGTCGTCTAGTCTCCTTAGGACATCCATCGTGTCTCTCACATACGATGGGAGAGCTAGTACAGACGGACGCAAAATCCTGTCCACATAGGTAGAGATGCCTTGGGTTAGGCTATTTATGCCTGAGACAATAGGGCGTCCCTTAAGGTGGGGGTAGCCCTTATGCACCTTCGGTAAACAGTAGAAGGTTGCAATGGTAGGATATTTGGGCAGCAGAAAGTCAAACTCCCGTTGATCGATCAGGCCTGTTTCCATGGCCATGGACAAGATTCTGCGTAGTTGCACTGCAAACATCTGGGACGGGTCTTGCTGCAGCACCCTGTAACATTCCTTATCCCAGAGAATAGATTGGCACATAAGTTTATAGTCATTCCTTTCCATCAAAACCACATTTCCCCCTTTGTCTGATGCTTTTATAACAATGGAGTGATCGTTTTCCAAAGACAAGAGGGCATGTATCTGGTTCCTATTGAGGTTAGATCTTGACCTATCTGACCCCGATATGGCACACAGTTCCTTTATGACCAACTCCTCAAAAATGTCAATCGTGCTTGTGTCAAATACTGGGGGGTTGGCTCTGCTCTTATTTCTTAGGTCTGTAAATGGACCCTCTCCTGGAGCCCTCTGACCCTCATCCCAGAGCCCCTCCAGCATTCTGAGGTTTGTTAGATCGGATTCTTCTATACCTAGGGTTCTACAGGTTTTGCGATCATTTATGGTCATAAATTTTGCCCATCTTAGTTTACGGGTAAAAAGTGCTAGATCCTTGACCCATGTGAACTGATCAAACCTACACGTGGGTACAAAGGAAAGCCCTTTGGCCAGCACTTGAGTTTCATACATGGAAAGTGAACGTTTAGAAAGATTGATAATCTGTAAATCGTCTCCCACATTGGTGGTCGTCATGGATGCTTCCTCCTGGGTTTCTAGTCTGTCCATAATCGGATCGGTGGGGTGTGGAGTGTGTAGCACTAGGGTGGTGGTTGGTCCTTGCGTTCTCGCAAAAGGTATTGGGTGATGGGGGGGACCTGTGACAAAAAAGGCTGTTCAGTGCCCGGGGTCCCTGATGATCCTCTCCCTCTGCCTCTTGCTCTCCCCCTGCCACCTCTGTTACGTGCTCCACCTCTAGGGGTCCCTCTTTGTTTATTTCTATTGTCACTTTTTTTGGGGTTTGATCTTTCAGTGTCGGACAGTTCGTATTCCGATGCTGAATTCTCCGATTCAGAGACCGACTGTGCAAGGGTTATAGAGTCGTATGCTCTATTCTCTTTGAAGTCCGCTAGATCTCTTAAATATTGGAAATGTTTTCGGTTTTTTATGAAATTAGTGTATTTCTCAATCTCTGATTGTAGACTCCTTTCTCTTTTCTCAAATTCACTGTCAGAGGAGAAAGATCTGGCATTGGAGATAGCCTCTTTTAGTCGTGATGCATGTTTCTCCAAGGCCCCCTTCTCCTCCTCCAACAGAAATCCAATGAGTCTTAAAGAGCTGTCTGTAACCTCTTTTTCCCACTTAGTGACTAAAGAGGGATTCCTAAACCGTTTGGCCGGTAGGATTGGATTGCGAAGACCTCTAGGAACAATTTTATTGTTTAAATAATTCGTGAGTCCTTGAATCTCCCACCAAGATCTCGTGTATTCTTTGTACACGGTCGTGAGGTGTTTGAAAGCACCTTTAATGGACGTCGGTGTTGTGTTTAATGGTAATTCTGTTTCGGAAAACACATTTTTGGCTTCATTCAGCCACTGCTCAGTATTTATATCACTTAACAGGAACCCTGCCATGTTGTTGACAATAAAATTATGCTCGAGAAAATTGGAATTGAAATCACTGAGGAGCTGGGTTTGGTATCACCCAAGGATACACAAAAACGAGAGAATCACAGGTATCGTTGGGGAGAAAAAATTATATAAAATATAACTTTTAATAATTATACATTAAAATAAAAACTCTCCAATGTGTGCAACCGTGTGTGCAGGATCGATGGGGACGTGCCACACTGTCGCACTTATTAGATAAAAACGGACTGTTCCAGCTCAGAGAGTATGACCCACATGTATCATTGGTAGGTATTTGTCAACTCAGTGGCCGGGAGGCAGGTACATCTATAGTGTGGAAAGATGTTCCCGTTGTCTCGTACTCTATTATGAATACATTGAGGCAGTTTCGGGGGGTAATTCCCTGAATGTAACAAGTCCTAATGTGCTACATATACTAGTGTCCTAATTTCTCATCACTCCACCTCTACGCGTTTCGCCCCTGATAGTGGGGCTCGTCAGGAGACACCTAGAGGATGAGGTATATAGAATGAAGATTAGTATCCTCAATTCATGAAGGACATATACAGAACAAAAGAAAGAACGCTGGCGTCCTGATGGTGGGCGCCAGCGTATGATAGTAGTAGCCGCCGGCGCGGCGGAGCAGCTGGAATATAAATTCGGCAGGCTCCGCCTTGTGGGCCGGGCACTTCACCTCATTGGAGAAGATTCCAGTCCCGTCCAATGGAGTCCATGGGTGGTGCTTATGACGTCATGGACCCACCCACTTCAACATGATTGGTTGGCACATCCCGGTAGGTGGTAGCTGACTAGCCAAGCCACGCCCCACCAAGTCGTGACACTGTGAGATCGCCGTTGCGGGAATATAGAACGCAGCGGCAGTGGGCGGTGACAATAACAGACCGCCCAGAACCTCAGCGTCTGGGAAGAGATGATCCCTTCATTATTAGGGGCGTGCCTGGGTGTCATTACTCCGGTAAATATCATGTCTCTGGACTGCGACTCTCTGGACCGCGACTGGAAAAATAGCAGGGTAATACATGATATACGGGAAGAACGATACAGCCCTGTATATCAAAATGTACGTATCCAGAACATTAGATCTGATTTTCATATCGATACATCAGATCATCATATCTATGCATCAGGCCATCATACCGATGCGTCAGTACAACACAGATGGATGTGTCTATCAATCAAGTGTATTGAATAAAGAGCAGTAGTGAAAATGCCGTAGCACACATAATGGGGTATAAAGCCCTTATTGTGCTATCCTCAAGAAATAACTGTAGAGGGGGCTAGTTTAAATAAATGGTGCGAAGGAGATGTTATCATTTAGACCCTCTGTCACCGATCGCATCAGATAATACCTGGCTCCACAAAAATAGGATCAAAGGGACCTATAGATGTGGAGACTGCAGGGCATGCAAACATATAAACCAAAGCAAATCCTTCTGCAGCGTAACCACGGGGGTTTCCTACCAGAACCGTGAATTTATCAACTGCCGTACCATGGGGGTTGTTTACGTAGCCACGTGTCCATGTCCTCTGAACTATGTGGGGAAAACCATCAAAGAATTCAGGGTTAGGATCCTGGACCACATAGGTAACATCAGAAGAGAAGAGGACAGACCCTTGGCCAACCACGTCCACAAATACCATGGCGGAAATCTGGAGGCCCTGAAATTTCAGGGCATTGAGAAAGTTCGACCGTCTCCCAGAAGAGGGGACTGGAATAATAACATCCTGAGGAAGGAAGCCCAATGGATCTTCCGCATGAAGTGTGTGAAACCGGAGGGTCTAAATGATAACATCTCCTTCGCACCATTTATTTAAACTAGCCCCCTCTACAGTTATTTCTTGAGGATAGCACAATAAGGGCTTTATACCCCATTATGTGTGCTACGGCATTTTCACTACTGCTCTTTATTCAATACACTTGATTGATAGACACATCCATCTGTGTTGTACTGACGCATCGGTATGATGGCCTGATGCATAGATATGATGATCTGATGTATCGATATGAAAATCAGATCTAATGTTCTGGATACGTACATTTTGATATACAGGGCTGTATCGTTCTTCCAGTATATCATGTATTACCCTGCTATTTTTCCAGTCGCGGTCCAGAGAGTCGCAGTCCAGAGACATGATATTTACCGGAGTAATGACACCCAGGCACGCCCCTAATAATGAAGGGATCATCTCTTCCCAGACGCTGAGGTTCTGGACGGTCTGTTATTGTCACCGCCCACTGCCGCTGCGTTCTATATTCCCGCAACGGCGATCTCACAGTGTCACGACTTGGTGGGGCGTGGCTTGGCTAGTCAGCTACCACCTACCGGGATGTGCCAACCAATCATGTTGAAGTGGGTGGGTCCATGACGTCATAAGCACCACCCATGGACTCCATTGGACGGGACTGGAATCTTCTCCAATGAGGTGAAGTGCCCGGCCCACAAGGCGGAGCCTGCCGAATTTATATTCCAGCTGCTCCGCCGCGCCGGCGGCTACTACTATCATACGCTGGCGCCCACCATCAGAACGCCAGCGTTCTTTCTTTTGTTCTGTATATGTCCTTCATGAATTGAGGATACTAATCTTCATTCTATATACCTCATCCTCTAGGTGTCTCCTGACGAGCCCCACTATCAGGGGCGAAACGCGTAGAGGTGGAGTGATGAGAAATTAGGACACTAGTATATGTAGCACATTAGGACTTGTTACATTCAGGGAATTACCCCCCGAAACTGCCTCAATGTATTCATAATAGAGTACGAGACAACGGGAACATCTTTCCACACTATAGATGTACCTGCCTCCCGGCCACTGAGTTGACAAATACCTACCAATGATACATGTGGGTCATACTCTCTGAGCTGGAACAGTCCGTTGCACACATTGGAGAGTTTTTATTTTAATGTATAATTATTAAAAGTTATATTTTATATAATTTTTTCTCCCCAACGATACCTGTGATTCTCTCGTTTTTGTGTATCCTTGGGTGATACCAAACCCAGCTCCTCAGTGATTTCAATTCCAATTTTCTCGAGCATAATTTTATTGTCAACTACATGGCAGGGTTCCTGTTAAGTGATATAAATACTGAGCAGTGGCTGAATGAAGCCAAAAATGTGTTTTCCGAAACAGAATTACCATTAAACACAACACCGACATCCATTAAAGGTGCTTTCAAACACCTCACGACCGTGTACAAAGAATACACGAGATCTTGGTGGGAGATTCAAGGACTCACGAATTATTTAAACAATAAAATTGTTCCTAGAGGTCTTCGCAATCCAATCCTACCGGCCAAACGGTTTAGGAATCCCTCTTTAGTCACTAAGTGGGAAAAAGAGGTTACAGACAGCTCTTTAAGACTCATTGGATTTCTGTTGGAGGAGGAAAAGGGGGCCTTGGAGAAACATGCATCACGACTAAAAGAGGCTATCTCCAATGCCAGATCTTTCTCCTCTGACAGTGAATTTGAGAAAAGAGAAAGGAGTCTACAATCAGAGATTGAGAAATACACTAATTTCATAAAAAACCAAAAACATTTCCAATATTTAAGAGATCTAGCGGACTTCAAAGAGAATAGAGCATACGACTCTATAACCCTTGCACAGTCGGTCTCTGAATCGGAGAATTCAGCATCGGAATACGAACTGTCCGACACTGAAAGATCAAACCCCAAAAAAAGTGACAATAGAAATAAACAAAGAGGGACCCCTAGAGGTGGAGCACGTAACAGAGGTGGCAGGGGGAGAGCAAGAGGCAGAGGGAGAGGATCATCAGGGACCCCGGGCACTGAACAGCCTTTTTTGTCACAGGTCCCCCCCATCACCCAATACCTTTTGCGAGAACGCAAGGACCAACCACCACCCTAGAGCTACACACTCCACACCCCACCGATCCGATTATGGACAGACTAGAAACCCAGGAGGAAGCATCCATGACGACCACCAATGTGGGAGACGATTTACAGATTATCAATCTTTCTAAACGTTCACTTTCCATGTATGAAACTCAAGTGCTGGCCAAAGGGCTTTCCTTTGTACCCACGTGTAGGTTTGATCAGTTCACATGGGTCAAGGATCTAGCACTTTTTACCCGTAAACTAAGATGGGCAAAATTTATGACCATAAATGATCGCAAAACCTGTAGAACCCTAGGTATAGAAGAATCCGATCTAACAAACCTCAGAATGCTGGAGGGGCTCTGGGATGAGGGTCAGAGGGCTCCAGGAGAGGGTCCATTTACAGACCTAAGAAATAAGAGCAGAGCCAACCCCCCAGTATTTGACACAAGCACGATTGACATTTTTGAGGAGTTGGTCATAAAGGAACTGTGTGCCATATCGGGGTCAGATAGGTCAAGATCTAACCTCAATAGGAACCAGATACATGCCCTCTTGTCTTTGGAAAACGATCACTCCATTGTTATAAAAGCATCAGACAAAGGGGGAAATGTGGTTTTGATGGAAAGGAATGACTATAAACTTATGTGCCAATCTATTCTCTGGGATAAGGAATGTTACAGGGTGCTGCAGCAAGACCCGTCCCAGATGTTTGCAGTGCAACTACGCAGAATCTTGTCCATGGCCATGGAAACAGGCCTGATCGATCAACGGGAGTTTGACTTTCTGCTGCCTAAATATCCTACCATTGCAACCTTCTACTGTTTACCGAAGGTGCATAAGGGCTACCCCCCCCTTAAGGGACGCCCTATTGTCTCAGGCATAAATAGCCTAACCCAAGGCATCTCTACCTATGTGGACAGGATTTTGCGTCCGTTTGTACTAGCTCTCCCATCGTATGTGAGAGACACGATGGATGTTCTGAGGAGACTAGACGACATCACGGTCCCCCAGGGTACTTTTTTGGCCAGCTTAGACGTAGAAGCTCTGTATAGTTCTATCCCACACGATAAGGGCCGGATGGGAGTGAAATACTTCCTCTCCACTAGAGGCTCACACCTGGTCAATCACAACCAGTTCATCATGGACCTCCTTACCTTTATACTTGAACACAATTACTTTTTGTTCGACGGACGCTTCTTCCACCAGCTCAGGGGCACTGCGATGGGGAGCCCGATGGCTCCCACATACGCCAATTTGTTCCTGGGCTGGTGGGAGGAGCGTTTCGTCTTTGCAGAGGAGATGGGAGTGTGGACATCAAAGATTGGTCTATGGATTAGATTCATAGACGATGTCCTACTTCTATGGATGGACACGAAAGAATCCTTCTCTGCCTTTGTTAATACCCTCAATGAGAATAATCTGGGTATCAGATTGACCTCGGAAATCCAGTCTGAGACGATCTCATTTCTTGATCTCCTCATAACAATTACAGGAGAAGGTTGTTTGGAAACCTCAGTGTTCCGTAAACCGACCGCCTCTAATAACCTTTTAATGTGGCAGAGTTATCACCCACCAACACTGAAAAGGGGGATACCCAAAGGACAGTTCCTGCGTATCAGGAGAAACTGTTCTTCCCAACCTGACTTTGATTTGAAGGCAGGAGACTTGAAGAAACGATTTTTAAAGAGGGGGTACCCTGAAAATGTATTGGATGAGGCAAAAAGTCACGCTAGGGGCTTGAATAGAACTGCCTTATTGGTCCCTAGGCAAAAAGAGGATGGTGACAATAAGATCAGACTTATAGGAACATTTGATGACAAAGCCCCAGAGGTGAAAAACGTACTGAAGAAATTCTGGGGGATCCTTTGTCATGATAAAGATCTAAAAGACAGGATTGATATCCATCCAGCAATTACCTACAGAAGGGGCAAGAATCTGGGCGACCGGTTAGTCCATAGCCATCTGGCACCGATCGCATCAGATAATACCTGGCTCCACAAAAATAGGATCAAAGGGACCTATAGATGTGGAGACTGCAGGGCATGCAAACATATAAACCAAAGCAAATCCTTCTGCAGCGTAACCACGGGGGTTTCCTACCAGAACCGTGAATTTATCAACTGCCGTACCATGGGGGTTGTTTACGTAGCCACGTGTCCATGTCCTCTGAACTATGTGGGGAAAACCATCAAAGAATTCAGGGTTAGGATCCTGGACCACATAGGTAACATCAGAAGAGAAGAGGACAGACCCTTGGCCAACCACGTCCACAAATACCATGGCGGAAATCTGGAGGCCCTGAAATTTCAGGGCATTGAGAAAGTTCGACCGTCTCCCAGAAGAGGGGACTGGAATAATAACATCCTGAGGAAGGAAGCCCAATGGATCTTCCGCATGAAGTGTGTGAAACCGGAGGGTCTAAATGATAACATCTCCTTCGCACCATTTATTTAAACTAGCCCCCTCTACAGTTATTTCTTGAGGATAGCACAATAAGGGCTTTATACCCCATTATGTGTGCTACGGCATTTTCACTACTGCTCTTTATTCAATACACTTGATTGATAGACACATCCATCTGTGTTGTACTGACGCATCGGTATGATGGCCTGATGCATAGATATGATGATCTGATGTATCGATATGAAAATCAGATCTAATGTTCTGGATACGTACATTTTGATATACAGGGCTGTATCGTTCTTCCCGTATATCATGTATTACCCTGCTATTTTTCCAGTCGCGGTCCAGAGAGTCGCAGTCCAGAGACATGATATTTACCGGAGTAATGACACCCAGGCACGCCCCTAATAATGAAGGGATCATCTCTTCCCAGACGCTGAGGTTCTGGACGGTCTGTTATTGTCACCGCCCACTGCCGCTGCGTTCTATATTCCCGCAACGGCGATCTCACAGTGTCACGACTTGGTGGGGCGTGGCTTGGCTAGTCAGCTACCACCTACCGGGATGTGCCAACCAATCATGTTGAAGTGGGTGGGTCCATGACGTCATAAGCACCACCCATGGACTCCATTGGACGGGACTGGAATCTTCTCCAATGAGGTGAAGTGCCCGGCCCACAAGGCGGAGCCTGCCGAATTTATATTCCAGCTGCTCCGCCGCGCCGGCGGCTACTACTATCATACGCTGGCGCCCACCATCAGGACGCCAGCGTTCTTTCTTTTGTTCTGTATATGTCCTTCATGAATTGAGGATACTAATCTTCATTCTATATACCTCATCCTCTAGGTGTCTCCTGACGAGCCCCACTATCAGGGGCGAAACGCGTAGAGGTGGAGTGATGAGAAATTAGGACACTAGTATATGTAGCACATTAGGACTTGTTACATTCAGGGAATTACCCCCCGAAACTGCCTCAATGTATTCATAATAGAGTACGAGACAACGGGAACATCTTTCCACACTATAGATGTACCTGCCTCCCGGCCACTGAGTTGACAAATACCTACCAATGATACATGTGGGTCATACTCTCTGAGCTGGAACAGTCCGTTTTTATCTAATAAGTGCGACAGTGTGGCACGTCCCCATCGATCCTGCACACACGGTTGCACACATTGGAGAGTTTGTATTTTAATGTATAATTATTAAAAGTTATATTTTATATAATTTTTTCTCCCCAACGATACCTGTGATTCAATCACTACGAATTGCAATTTGTTACGCAGAAAATAAGACATCACACAGCTCTGTACATGGAAAAATAAAAAAGTTATAGATTTTTGAAGGTGGGGAGTGAAAAATAAAAACGCAAAAACGAAAAAGGGGTTAAGGATTGCCATATGAATGATTGGATTCCCTGTTAAGTGGCACAGGGAGTCTGATAGTAAGGGGAAGGCACCTACAAGCCCCTTACATGGTGTGGTCATGTTTTAACACAGCATATAAGGGCATGATAACACCCATGATCAGAGTTATTTCTGATTGTGGTTGTTAGAGCAGAATATGTAGATATTGGAGAATTTTAAAAAATTATTTCCGAAATTATTTAAATTATTGTAGATTGTGGCTTTGTGACAGCATTTTGCCTTACTCTTTACATTGTTTTTCATTTTTCAATCATCCATAATAAAAAATATAAGATTTTGTAACTTTTCTATTTTGTAATATTTTTCTCATTTTTTGATGATAGCTGCCCTTATAACATGATCTGCATTACCTGCATCTGGATATCTTAGGTTAATCACTAAACACATGTTTGTCCTGTCCAAATCTTCATCCTTCATTCCATAGATATTGTCAGAACAGTAGTAGTATATACCGTGGGTAATGTTTTATGTTGTGTTCTAGTTTTCATTCTTTATTTGTCGGCTTCTCTTTTGTTTAACTACTTGTCAGTAATAATCTATAGAAAAGGAAGAATATAAATGTACATTATGATGACTTTTTTCATTATTGATTTTTTTTTAGTATTCTATTCAATGTGGCATTAATTTTCCTTTATCTTCTTGGATAAATTCTATTAACTTCTTAATTAAATGTTTAGCTATCACAATCTCCTGACTATGGAATGTACAGTAATTATAATGTATATATAATATTTACTGTAATCATAAATTACTCAGAAGGCTCCTGTAACTTCACCATATTTATACCATTCACACAGATGTGGAGAACACTTTATAAATGTTATTATTATAATAACTCAGCAGTATACTACAGCATGATTTCATGTTTCCAAATCTTGTAAATTAAAACTCAATACTGGAATAAAAAAAGTGTATCTATTACTTTTAATTTCCCAGAAGGCAATGTTTTTTTTTATCTCCAGCCTCTGAGTAGAGTCATGCAGAGGAGATTCCTGCTATAATCTCTACTAGTTTTCCACTTGAGGCCATAGTGGCTGGAGTGTTCACGACTGTGCCCACCCACCGCCTGCCCCACTCCACACTCAACTCACCCAGTGGCATATGGGTCGAGAAACCGGAGAAGTGGACATGTATGTGCCTTTCCAGCCAGAAAACTGTCAGAGGAGATGTCCCACTCTAAAGACACAACTCTCTCAGACTGATTGGACTACTCTTAGAGGAAGAGAAGCTAGCACTTGATAGACACTCCAAAGGAGGCTATTACAAGTGCAAAGTCCTTCTCCTCAGATTCAGAGTTTAAAAAAAAAGAGAAAGGAATCTGCAATCAGACATTGAGAAATACACCAACTATATAAAGAATAGGAAACATTTTCAATATTTAAGAGATCTAGCAGATTTTAAGGAAAATAGAGTGTATGATGCCACCACCCTAGCACAAACTATATGTGAATCTGACAACTCAGCGTCTGAATACGAAATATCAGACACTGAAAAATCAAACACGAGACACAAGAGCGACAATAGGAATAAAAGAGGGAAACCAAGAGGGGGAGCTAGAGGTAGAGGTGGGAGACCAAGAGGTAGAGGAAGAGGAACAGCAGACTATCAGGACAGTGATAAACCTTTTTTGTCCCAGGTCCCCCCAATAACCCAATACCTCTTAAGCAAACGCAGAGATCAACCACCACCCTAGCGTCCCCAGCACTTACCCACCACAGTGCTTCAGCAAAGGAGCACCAGAAAGACACAGGGCATTCATCTAACAACATGAATGATGAATTGCAGATAATTAACCTCTCTAAACGCCCCCTTACAACTGTGGAACTACAACTCTTAGCCAAAGGCTTATCATTTGTCCCAACATCAAAATTTCACTTATTTATGTGGGTCAAAGATCTGGCATTATTCACTTGTAAACTAAGATGGGCCAAATTTATGGCCATGAATGACCGTAAAACATGTCAAACACTAGGCATTGATGAATCTGATCTCTCTAACCTAAAAACACTTGAGGAACTCTGAGAACAGGGCCAAAGGAACTTGGGGGAGGGCCCATTTACTGACCTCAAGAATAAGAGCAAATCTACACCCCCTGTCTTCGATACCAGTGCTCTTAATATTTTTGAGGAATATTTAGAAAAAGATCAATCAATTATTATAAAATCGTCAAATAAGGGGGGTAATGTGGTACTCATGGACAAAATTGACTATAAAGCCATGTGCCAGTCACTACTAAGGGACAATGATTGTTACAGAATCCTACCCCAGGATCCCACTCAAACATTTGCCATCCAACTACTGAATATATTGGATCCAGCACTACAGATGGGCTTAATCAGCAAGCAAGAATTCGATTTCCTGATGCCCAAATATCCCACTATTGCGACCTTTTATTGTCTACCCAAAATACATAAGGTGTATCAAAGGGTCGTCCAATAGTGTCAGGGATTAACAGCCTAACACAGGGGATATCCACATATGTAGACAAGGTTCTATGTCCGTTTGTGTTGGCATTGCCATCTTACGTGTGCGACACCATGGACGTTCTCAGGAAAATCGATGACATCACAGTCCCACAGGGAACTTTGCTGGCAAGCTTAGATGTAGAAGCATTATATAGTTCCATTCCGCACGATAAAGGCTGTCTGGGGGTTAAACATTTTTTATCTACGAGAGGTTCTCATTTGTCCAATCACAACCAACTGATTATGGACCTTCTGGTGTTCATATTAGAACACAACTACTTCTTGTTTGACGGACGCTTTTTCCACCAGCTCAGGGGCACTGCAATGGGGAGCCCAGCGGGTCCCACATATTCTAACTTGTTCCTGGGCTGGTGGGAGGAGCGCTTCGTCTTCACTGCGGAAATGGATGAATGGACATCTAAGATATGTCTTTGGACAAGATTTATAGATGATGTCCTGCTGCTATGGACAGACACCAGAGAATCATTCTCTGAGTTTGTGACGGTCCTGAACAACAACAATCTGGGCATCAGAATGACTTCAGAGATCCAATCAGAAATGATCTCTTTTCTGGATCTCTCCTTCACCATCATGAATGATGGTAGCCTTGGTACTTCGGTCTATCGTTAGCAAACTGCCTCAAACAATCTACTCATGTGGCAAAGCCATCATCCACCAGCTTTGAAGAAGGGAATCCCAAAGGGACAGTTCCTCCGAATTAGGAGGAACTGTTCCTCTATCCCTGACTTTGAAATAAAGGCCTGGGAATTGAATACACGATGAATGGGGGATATCCTGAAAAAATTCTGGATGAGGCAAGGTCCTATGCTAGAGACCAAGATCGATCCTCACTGTTTATCCCAAAGCAACGTAGTGATGGTGACAATAAAATCAGACTCATCGCTACGTTTGATGAAAAAGCTCAAGAAATTAATAACATTCTGAGGAAATTTTGGGATATTTTGAAACATGACCAGGATCAAAAACACAGGATTGAAATGCACCCCCCCTGAAATGCACTACATACCAGAATTCGAGAATTCATCAACTTTAGGACAATGGGGGTGGTTTATCTTGCAACCTGCCCATGTCCCTTAAATTATGTGGGTAAAACCATCAAAGAATTCAGAGATGAGAATCCTTGACCACATTGGGAATATCAGAAAAGGCGAGGATAGACCCTTGGCTAACCATATTCACCAATGTCATGGTGGTGATCTCAATGCCCTGAGGTTTCAGGGAATTGAGAGAATTCGGCCTTCTTCTAGAAGAGGGGATTGGAATAATAATATCCTGAGAAAAGAATCTCAATGTATCTTCCGGATGAGATGCACAAAGCCGTATGGTCTGAATGATGCAATATCATTTGCACCCTTTATATGACTCTCAGTTCCAAATACATGATGCCCAATATATCTAAGACACTAGAGTGTTTATAATGATTTAGTATTTTGAATGAAGGTCACTATGATTGCAGTGAACGTACATCGGATTCACTGGGGGTCATTTACTAAGGGCTCGATTTGCAATTTCCCGATGTGTACCCAAATATTTCAAATTTGCGCCGATTTTCCATGAATTGCCCCGGGATTTTGGCGCACGCGATCGGATTGTGGCGCATCGGCGCCGGCATGCAAGAGATGGAAATCAGGGGGCGTGGCCAAACGAAAACCCGGCGGATTCGGAAAAACCGCCGCATTTAAAAAAAAAAATGTGTTGCGAAAATTGGACTTACCTTTACTCAGCCCGGCTCGGTGTATTCCAGTGTGCGTTCCGATGCTCTTCAGCGCAGCAGCGCCACCTGGTGGACGTCACCGCAACTACCTTAAGAAATCCCGTCCGGACCCGAATCCAGCGCAGAGAACGCGCCGCTGGATCGCGAATGGGCCAGGTAAGTAAATGTGCCCCACTGTTTCTTCAGTACATGCTTGTTATATAATGTACCTTGTGTCCATACATTCTCATTGATGAGCATCATGGGATAACTTTTCCCGTTTTCCTGGTCTGATTTATGAGTGTCCCACCTTGTGTTCATACCCGGGTGGTCCCTTATAATTGCTTTATCTATTTATCCTGTCATGTGAATCATCTCTTACCTGTCCGCTGGTACATGAGGGGGCGGGGTTTCCACAGTTAGCTGCCGCCGGTCACCGCTGCTCATACCCTTTTAGCAGTGCCGAGCTGGACCAGCTCACACACAATTTTCCCTGATAGGTGGGTGGTCCTGAGCATCATCCAGTGTCTAATCCCCCACTAGCCGGGGGGCAGAGTCATGCTGAATATAAGGCCAGCTGATCCGCCGCACCAGCGGCTACGACTATTACACGCCGGTGCCCACCATCAGGATGCCAGCGTTCTATATTTTGTGTTGTCTCTGTCTGTATGTGCTAGATTATACATGTCAGCATTTTGTTTCCCAGCTCCATGGCTCCTGATGAGCCCATCTATCTTGGGCGAAACGCGTAGAGCTTGAGCTTATGGTATTATGAGACTAAAGCTATGCGTAGCTATTTAGAGCTGATTAGTGGGCAATAGGACTATAGGTAGTACGACCTCATTGTACCGAGGTGTCGTACGGCAGCTTAACACAAACTGCCCCTACATTAACCCTGATCATTTTGCCCACACTAGAAGTGAATCACTACGACTTGTCCGCGGCATTCTACTATAGCCACGGTCATATGTAACTTCTTGCTCTTAAGAGTGTCATTTAACACATCGGACACTTTTGTTACATTGTACGTTTATTTCACACTGGGTTTTTATTTTTTTAAATAGTTTTCTAATAAAAGTTATTTTTTATCTACCTGCATGACTACTCCAGTCAGATGTCTTCAATACTGTAGTCAGAGGTGTCTCACCAATATAGCTCTTCAGTGATTTTTTTTTTAAAGACACAACTAGCCCAGAGTAGATATTCTATTCTGAGACAAACCTGGCTAAATGATGGAATCACAAAGTCGAACCATAAATGTGGGCATTGCAATTTTTGTAAGCTTAATTTTCAGGTGTCTATAGGGGGATATGATTAATGTCAAAAACTTAATTACTTGTAGAAACTCATTTGTAGTAAACATTTTGTTTTGCTCCTGGCACAGGTTCTATTTTGGCAAAACCATTATGAATTTCTTCACAAGATTCAGAGAGCACATTCACTCCATGAATGTGAGTGGGTAGGTAGGAATCTTGGGAGCGGAGATTGTTAACCCCTTAACGACTTGGCCTTTTTTAGTTTTTTCACTTCCATTTTTCACTCACCAACTTCAAAAATCTATAACTTTTTTATTTTTCCACATAAAGAGCTGTGTTATGGCTTATTTTCTGCGTAACAAATTGCACTTCATAGTGACGGTATTTAATATTCTATGGCGTGTACTGGGAAGCGGGAAAAAAATTCCAAATGCAGTGAAAATGGTGAAAAACCACATTTGTGATGTATTCTTGTGGGCTTGGATTTTACAGCTTTCACTCTGCATCCCAATTGACATGTCTACTTTATTCTTTGGGTCGGTACGATCACGTGGATACCAAATTTGTATAGGTTTTATAATGTTTTCATACATTTAAAAAAATTAAAACCTCCTGTACAAAATATTTTTTTTTTATTTTGCCATCTTCTGGGGCCAATAACTTTTTTATACTTTGGTGTACGGAGCTGTGGATAGTGTCATTTTTTGCGAATTTTGATGCCGTTTTCAATACTATAATTTTTGGGACTGTGCGACCTTTTGATCACTTTTTATTAATTTTTTTATATTTTTCAAAATGGCAAAAAAATGCCATTTTCGACTTTGGACGCTATTTTCCGTTACGGGGTTAAACATAGTGAAAAAACATTATCATATTTTGATAGATCGGGCATTTTCGGACGCGGCGATACCTAATGTGTTTATGATTTTTACTGTTTATTTATTTTTATATCAGTTCTAGGGAAAGGGGGGTGATTTGAATTTTTAGTTTTTTTTATTATAATTTTTTTTTTTTAAACTTTTTTTTATTTTTACTTTTACTATTTTTCAGACTCCCTAGGGTACTCTAACCCTAGGTAGTCTGATCGATCCTATCATATACTGCCATACTACAGTATGGCAGTATATGTGGATTTTACTCCCCATGCATTACAATGTGCAATTAGCACATTGTAATGCATGGGTTAAAACGAAGTAGCCTCGGGTGTTCGGAACACCCGAGGTTACCATGGCGACGGATCGCCGCTCCCCATGACGTCATCGGGGAGCAGCGATCCACAACAAGATGGTGGCGCCCATGCGGCGCCATCTCTTTGAAGCCGCCGGCAGCATTGCCGGCGGCGATCGCGGAGAAAACACCCGCAATATGCAGCAAAGACTTACCGGCTATGGAGAGGGCTCGGCCCGCGTCGGGAAGGGGTTAAAAAAGCTTTTTTACGTCATGAGGCTATATGGATTATGAGATGCAATGCATTAGGTACACTTGGTCTGAACGACCTTAATGACCGTAATGTGTTACTATAATTATTGCATGAGGTTTCTTTTCTTAATGTGTGCAATCCTGCATCCCCTCCGACTGTTATGTTTGTGTGTTTATTTATTAAAGTCCTCTTCCTATTTACACTATACTGTATATTAGCGTAGTATACTGGGGAGGATAGTATAGACCTCCTACCCCCTTCACCAATCTGAATCCAACTAGAAAGCACACGGAAGGTGATAAGACAATTTAAAACTTAACTTTTAATATAATCCAATACACAAAGATAGAGATCCACAAAAATATTTTGGAAAAAAGAGATAGCAGCCCTCACGGGGCTGTGTCAGTCAGCAAAACACCCAAAAATGGTGTATGTAAAAACATGAGACCTTTCATACTAAAATGCTGTATCCAAGTCCTAGTGGTTCTCCAAACCTAAATGATTCACTGCACGCCTGTCCAGTATTGCAGGCAGCTGAGCAGGTACTAAAGGTAGGTATTAACCGATGAGAAAAAAACCAAGGAGCAAACACAGAAGTGAAGAGGGAGACACCAAAGGACAGTAAGAGGTAAGTATAGTCAAATTTGATTAAAAATGTAGAGGCAGGGAGAGGGGGATAACCTCGAAAGTGTTACACGGGTTCCCCCTGATATCCTATTTTTCCTTAATAGAGAGAGGGGGCAGGGATCTAGATACACCCTAAAGCCTCATCACGGGATTGCAGCCCTATGAAGCTGCCACCAGTCTGGAACCTCACCCTGTGTTCGGCCGTTAATTCCTGCACTAAAGAGAGAGGGTAGAAGAAAATTCGGTTATATAGTTTACTCAAATGTTAGGTTACACATGAGAAATACTGACACCGTGTTTGAGTAGGTATGTAGATATGTTATACTCTTATGTGGTCAAGACCCTACATGGCGTGTTTCGCCTGCATACCACAAGCTCATCAGGGGTACAATAGACCTAAACAACAAGAAGAGAAAACCATATATAAAAATCTGTTATCATCAGGTTCCACCAATAAGGTTCATATGGTATACAGACTGTTCCGAGTCAGGACACTCCTACCTTGGCGCCCAGGCATATAGGCGCCAGGGTCCCTACCAACACTTATCGGATGGGACCCATTCTATAGGTTATCGCCACTCCCGATTAACCCACATCGAGGTAAGCCTTGTAATCCCAATATACGCATTATTCACATGATGCATGGAAATATTATATAGTCCTTACTGATCGCAGCCCTCCCTCTAACAGAACTGTGCATGGTGCCATATATCCCTTAGTGTATTCTCAAGACGAATGGCTACACAACCCACCATGCACCGTATATGAACTGCACCATATACCTGCAGTACACCTGGACACGGCATTGTGCTCTGGCGGTAAGATGTGGTGCATCCCCTAACTGGTGGAGGGTTATTGGCACTTAGATATCTACACATAACTGACGTCAGTATTTTTCACCATGCAGTACTCTGAGCCACACCGCCGTTGTTTATTTCCTATGTTCTT
This sequence comes from Engystomops pustulosus, assembly GCF_040894005.1. Classification (NCBI taxonomy): domain Eukaryota; kingdom Metazoa; phylum Chordata; class Amphibia; order Anura; family Leptodactylidae; genus Engystomops; species Engystomops pustulosus. The sequence continues at coordinate 129,100,579 of NC_092411.1, read as the reverse complement.
AAACGTGACATGGTGATCACTTCATCTGATCATATTACCACACGATTCCTTGGTGGTAAGATCTTTTTTTTATTTTTTTTTTTTTACTTTTTTTTGATTATCACAGGTTTTTGAGCAGCCCAGCTGTACAAGGAAGATCCTATAGCACTGCGTGCTTACTGCTCACATGTGTTATTGCATTTTTGCCACAAATTACAGCAAAAACTTAATAAAATCGCCGCCCTGCTGCTGCACTAGGGGCAGGGCAGGGACAAGCAACCTGATGGCCTGCGGGCTACATTTGACCTGCAGCGGGCCCAGCACCCGGCTAACCTGGGCAAGTGCCAGGGCCCCAGGGTACTGGAGGGGCCCACTCGGGCCCCAGGACCAATTGTACCAGGTTCATGCACCAGATCTTTTGGCCGGTGCCCCGGATCTCCCCGGGTCAGCAGGACATCAGCCCGCTGCCCGGGAGATTTCTCCCCTCTCTCATCACGATCTGTATCCTCGGGACACAGATCATGATGAAAACATTTGCACACACTGTGTTCCCTGGAGGCTGAAGGACCTTTGATGATGTCATGGTCACATGACCTGCCGGGGAAAGCAGTGAACACACGGAGAGAGCTGCATCAGTGAGGTGAGGGGGGAGACTTGACAGGGGCCAGGGAAGGGGGAGAATATGGGGGCTGTGTGAGGACATTACATATTGGGAGTCTGTGTGGGGACATTACTTACTGGGGGGCTGTGTGAGGACATTACTTACTGGGGCCTGTGTGGGCACATTACTTATTATGGGGCTGGGTGGGTACATTACTTACTAAGGGGCTGTGTGGGGACATTACTTACTGGGGGGCTGTGTGGGGACATTACTTACTGGGGGGCTGTGTGGGTACATTACTCACTGGGGGGCTGTGTGGGGACATTACTTACTGGGGGGACGAGTGGGCACATTACTTACTGGGGGGACGAGTGGGCACATTACTTACTGGGGGGACGAGTGGGCACATTACTGGGGGCGGTGTGGGGACATTACTTACTGGGGGGCTGTGTGAGGCACACTACTTACTGGGGGGTTGGGTGGGCACACTACTTACTGGGGGTCTGCGTGGGCACATCACTTACTGGGGGGCTGTGTGGGCACATTACTTACTAGGGGGCTGTGTGGGGCACATTACTTACTGGGAGGGCAGTGTGTATACAGGAGGAGGGGGCAGTGTGTATACATGGGAGGGGTGGCAGTGTGTATACAGAGGGAGGGGGTAGCAATGTGTATACAAGAGGAGGGGGGGCAATGTGACTACTGGAGGGCGGCCCATAAAGGGGCCCACTAGGGCTCTGTCGCCCAGGGGCCCACTAAAGCCTAGAGCCGGCCCTGACCTGCAGGTGCTCCCCTGCTCTAGATGAACATAGGAAAAAAAATCACAGATCACTACTGTTCATAGTAGTTTCTCTGATATTACATGTTGTTGATTGGACAGTATGAAGGAAGATTAGCATAACACACACCTCCAGCCCCAGCTCCTCCTCTCTGGCCACACACAGATTACAATGGCAGATAATGGGACTGATATCTCCGCAACCATGGGGGCTAGAAAGAAAATGTCAATGTCCCCTGAATCTGTGTAGCAGCCCCTACAGAATGGTGTATGTGAGTTGGTGAAAGCTCCTCTTTAAGTCAAGGTCAAGTAAAACTAACACACAAGACTTTGCACTGTGACAGGTTGCCTGTGTAGTGTGCAGGCTGCATGTTCTTCATGTATCTGGTGCTCCCTGCACTGCCCTGCCCTGTGCACCAACCTTTTTTTTGGCACACTTTCAACACAGGGGGTGCAATACACTTCTGTTGGACTTTGCATGATAAATGTGGCGCATGGTCCGACTGAACACCCATTTCAGTAATGAAATTTCTGTTGCATGAAGAATAGTTCAGCTGCACCACAAAAAATGGTGGCCTGCAACATAACATAAATGTGGCGCGGACGCTTATTAAATACCCGTGCAAGCAGTATGCACTGCAAAGAGAGTGAAAAGTCCACCAGAAAACTCATGCAAGTATCTTAGTAAATGTGGGCCTATGTCTATATGGCTTGTAACACAAAGTAGAATTACCATATGAAGGATAATTAATGGAGGCCAGCTTGTAACTGATGAAAAAAGGAACCACAACAATATTATGCAAAAAATCTAAAACTATAATCAAAAGGGGCTGTCCACGACTTCCCTGTCACTAATTATTTCTTTTTACAGCAAGTAAAAGTTTGACCCACTGATCACCTCTTTTAATGAAAGATCAATTGTGGAACACTGAGCATATAATTATAAATGAGGAAAAATTCTAACGGGGTAAAATAACCACATCAGACATAAAATTCAGGTAATTATTTTGCCGTATAATTCAGCTAATCATTTACAAAGCTTGAAATATATTTTGTTGATTTGAAGTCAATTATAAAGCTTGGTTGAACTAGAAGAAAGGTGATTTAGCAGGTCAAGTCTCTAATACATGGCTTGGTATTACAACTAATTTTAAATTAATAAGGAATATCAATATTCATAGCAGAAACATTGTAGGCAATTTTTATGCACAGCCATGGTTATACAGCAGAGTAATTTGCAATTTGTAATTTGCTATGAACAAACACCTACACGATTACTCAACAAAACTGAAAAAAATCATGAGTAAGTCATCTGATGGTTTCAAGAATAAAATATTAATGTTAATCTCAAACAGTGTTTTAAATGTGGCTTTGGCTCCAAAAAGGGCATAGCAAAAGGAGGCAGAGCTGCAGCATTGGTGCCCAAGATGTGATGCCTCAGCTGTAAGACTGCTTTGCCACAGAAGACACCAGTTATTTAGTTGCATATTATACTGTTGATAATGGGAACCTATTTTGTATTTTGCAAAGGACCCAAGAGCATTTAGTGACATTTCTGCCTTCAAGTCTACTGGAGTGACAGAGTGCTGCTCAACCCTCCCCTCTCCATAGGCATGACACCCGGTCGTAAGCACAAGAAAAGATAGAGCATGCTTATTATTATAAACAGTTTTCTGGCCGTAGCCTGGGCAACCATACTGCCGCATACTGGAGAGGAGGAGGGGTGAGCGCTGCTCACCCCTCCCCTCTCCATAGTGAAGTACGGCACCCGGCTGTAAGGATGGGAAAAGATAGAGCATACTCTATCTTTTTCCTGTGCATGGTATGGTGGCACGCATGTGTGCTCACCATACCGCAGCAGGGCACCATTGGCGTCCATGGGTGATGTATGGGATATAAGTCCCCACAACATCCTCATCCCAACAGCTCTCATTCTTACTAATTTGTAGAGTCAAAATGTGTCCTGCTACACTGCTTAAATGGAGTGTAGGGCACAAGTTCGGCCTGCCACTATACCCATTAGTGAGAACAGGATCCCCAATCAGCTGATTTGGAATTCTTTTCAATCTATCCATCTCTCTTTGCAGGAAATAGGGCAGATTTAGCTACTGAAATGAGGCATTCAGTAGAGCTGCCAAGGCCAGAACCTGGAAAACTGATATATGTAGATCAGTATACCTCATACATCAGTGCTCAATTCACGATAACCGATAATGAACCCATATTCCTTACATCCCCAAAAAAATAGAAAAAAGTCTTTTTTCAGCTCACAGACATTAAGAAGGCCATGTGTGGATATGGCGCACGGAGCAGGGAAGTCGGACCGTTCCGAGACAATGTAGCAACCAAACGTGAAGGGAACTCCAGCGAGGATCCAAAAAATGTAGTCAAGAAAGTCAAAAATATGAAAATCAAAAAAAGGGAGCATAAAAACTAACTTTTAATCCATAAGGTTAAAAAACCATGTGCACATGGGAGGGAGGAAAGCCATGACGCATTTCAGAAATTAATCCTTAGTCATACTGGTGTGTGTGCATGTGGAAACACGAGGCATTTAAAGTCTAAAGGGAACCACCCGTTTAGGAGGAGACAAGGAAATGACGTAATGAAACTACGAAAGAAAAAACACCGACATGAAAAAAGATATGACAAATAATCAAAAACTTGCTCAAAATGGAAAATAAATGTGGTACAAAGAATAAATAGAGTATTAGAAGCAATTGTTTAGACTGTGGTAAATATGAGCTTAATAAAAATGCATAAGGTCGGATCGTAGGCTTAGACCATAGGATTTTTCGCCAGTCACCTCCCCTTTACGGTGCTAAGACCTTCTCAATAATTGTTGCCGACATGTGTGTGAGAGAGCCAGAATGTGCAGTTTTAAAATGTTTTGCTACATTAGACGTGTTTCGGGAGCATGTTTTGTGTACATCATTTACATGCTCCTGAAGACGAATTTTTAATTTTCTGACGTATTGTAGATGGCACGATAAGGTATAACTTTGGAAAGTAGCAGATTTTTTCATATATTTGCATATTGTGCATCTACTTTGACTACATTTAAAATTGCCTTTTAGATGTAACCAGGTATTTGTATCAGTACTGGAAGTGTTTACACTTGTAAACATATTGGGTGAAACAATGTTACCAATGGTGGTAGCACGTTTGGCAACATACTGTACACCACTGGATAATATTTGTTTTACTATAGGATCCTGGTACAAGATAGGCAAATTATTTTGTATGATTGTTTTAAAAACAGAAAATCTTCACTATAGGTGGTACTGAAAGTTAATTTGTTTGTGTTGTTCTGCTGTTTTGTGTTTTGTTGAGAAAAAAGATATTCTGACCGGGGTTTGGTGGCCACTATTCTTTTAGCATGTACTAAAGTTTGTTTGTTCCCGAAACACGTCTTATGTAGCAAAACATTCCCAAAAAAGTTCCCCAAAAAAATACCAGTCCCTATACTTTTGGAGCTGAAACTTTCTATGTGTTAGATACTAGTAGAATGTCCAGAAGCTAAATGAAAGTGTATATAAACTCTGGAATCTGATCATATAACCACATTGTCAGAACACAACATCTCACACAGCACTAAAGGTATCATAATATGTCTGCTTAGAGAGACCCCACCTACACTCTGGAATTTTACACTGACCATCACTGAGTCATAAGAGCTAAAGCAGCAATAAAACTGAGTCATATTGTAAATTAATGGGGGTTAAACTTTCTTTCATGGGCAGACTCTAAATAAAAATCATGATAACAGCCTTCGTGATACATAAACTTAGCTTTTAATAAATCCTGTATAAACATCTCAAAACAAAACACATGTGCCCTCATCAAATAGAGAGATCACATGTTTTTGTGATTTGTTATCAGCTGTTTTTTTTAGTATCTATAAAGCTGCTGACATTAAAGAAGTTAGCCACTTTTCAATAAATCTGTTCCATTAGACATATCTCTGCATCTATGTGTACCTGTATGTCTGCCTGCTTTGCGAGCTTCAGCCTATCCCTTTCCACTCCATTTCACTTTCTCTACAGCTTCCTTTCTCTTACTGCTTAAGCCAGTCCTTATGGCTTCTCCCACTTTGTCTCTCTCTCACACAGACACTTGCTGCTGGCTTCTTCTATTCATCAGTTCAGACATTTAAACCAAGAATCACAGAGAGCTTGCAGATAAAAAAGTATCAGGAATGATGAATCACTTGAACAGTCACACAATTTTTTTAATGGCACATGGGCAACTTATGTAAAAGAGTCGCCAACCCCTTTACTTTGAAACACGTAATACTCCTTGATGTCCTGTTTCTGCTTTATTTTTAGATAACAATTAGTCAGAAGCATTGGCACCCCTGCAATTCTGTCAAATAATACTCAGTTTTTTCCAAAAAATGATTGCATTCAGAAATCTTTTGGTGTTATTATCTTCATTTAATTTGTTTTCAATGGAAAACCACAAAAAGCATTGGATATAATTCCACACCAAACATAAAAAGGGGGTGGACAAAACGATTGGCACTGAAAAATCATGTGATTGTTCTCTAATTTGTGTTATTAACAGCACCTGTAACTTACCTGTGGCACCTAACAGGTGGTGGCAATAACTAAATCACACCTGCAGCCAGTTGAAATTGATTAAAGTTGCTTCAACTTCTGTCCTGTGTCCTTGTGTCTACCACATTGAGCATGGAGAAACGAAAGAAAACCAAAGAACTGTCTGAGGTCTTGAGAATCAAAATTGTGAGGAAGCATGAGCAATCTTAAGGCTACAAGTACATCTCCAAAGACCTGAATGTTCTTGTGCCTACTGTGCGCAGTGTCATCAAGAAGTTTAAAGCCCGTGGCACTGTGGCTAACTTTCCTAGATGTGGATGGAAAAGAAAAATTGGCCAGAGATTTTAACGCAAGATTGTGCGGATGGTGGATAAAGAACTGATATCCAAACAAGTTCAAGCTGCTCTGCAGTCCGAGGGTACAACAGTGTCAACCCGTACTATCCGTTGGTGTCTGAATGAAAACGGACTGTTAGGATACCCAGGAAGACATCACTTCTTAGACAGAAACATAAAAAGCCAGGCTGGAGTTTGCCAAAACCTACCTGAGAAGGTCTAAAATGTTTTGGTACAATGTTCTCGGGTCAGATGAGACAAAAGTAGAGCTTTTTGGGAAAAGGCATTAACATAGAGTTTACAGGAAAAAAAGAGGCCTTCAAAGAAAAGAACATGGTGGAGGTTCCCTGATGTCGGGGGTTGATTTGCTGCCTCTGGCACTGGACTGCTTGACCGTGTGCATAGCATTATGAAGTCTGAAGACTACCAACAAATTTTGCACCATAATGTAGGGCCCAGTGTGAGAAAGCTGGGTCTCCATCAGAGGTCATGGGTCTTCCAGCAGGACAATAAACCAAAACACACTTCAAAAAGCACTAGAAAATGGTTTGGGAGAAAGCACTGGAGATTTCTAAAGTGGCCAGCAATGAGTCCAGACCTGAATCCCATAGAACACCTGTGGAGAGATCGCACAATGGCAGTTTGGAGAAGGCACCTTCAAATCTCAGGGACCTGGAGCAGTTTGCCAGAGAAGAATGGTCTAAATTTCCAGCAGAGCATTGTAAGAAACTCACTGATGGTTATCGGAAGTGGTTATGCGCAGTTATTTTGTCTAAAGATTGTACTGAGGGTGCCAATACTTTTGTCCGAACCATTTTTGGAGTTTCGTTTAAAATGATCAATGATTTGACTTTTTTTTTCATTCTCTTTTGTGTTTTTTCATTGCAAGCAAAATAAATGAAGATAATGATACCAAAGAATTTATAATTGCAATCATTTTCTGGAAGCAAATTGATATTATCTGAAAGAATTGCAGGGGTGCAAATACTTTTGGCCACCACTGTACAATAGGAAATAACCAAAAAAGGTTAGATTCTGAACTTCAAAATAGACAATCACAAAAACACCCATATGAAATCTGAAACCATATGCTGTACTTTGAACAGATCTTTATAAAAGTGTTGATTTGACAACCTTGAATATTCAACCTTGTCACCATGACAACCAGACTGTCTAATTGATTTTTCAATTTCTTAGAAATCAGCCTTTCTACATATAGAGTACTTTCTTTGCTTACCTTACCTGACATTCTTGTCCTGTCAACATTAACAACAGCACGGCTGTCATAGCCTTAGGCACATATACCTTATCATACGGATACAAAATAAAGTTTAAATGGAAAGTATACTACTTGTCTAGAAGTTTGTGTGAAAGTGTAAACAACCTTAATGTGTATTGTTAACTCTACAAAGTACAAATTAAACACAGAATAGCTCATCCACAATGAGTCTCAAATTATGTCAACGTTTCTTACAGAAGGTTCTTGCAGAGCTATTGATTGAGTTTTTGCTTAAACATGAGGACACATGCCATGAAAAATAACTCTGGAGAAGAAATTACTGTGGGTACTTGTAAATTAAATCCATTCCACTTAAGGGACCTATAACAACACATTTGTCAGATAGAAAGTAATGAAAAGAAATGGTATTACTTAAATTAATTCATTTATTACAGGTCTTTCAAAAGCAAGATGAATGATTTATATACACTGTTCTCCTTTTTGTAAGCGTATTGAGGTTTGAATGGCACATAGATTTAGCAAAGTGTGACACCCTGCATTCTGAGTTTGAGAACACAATGGTGCCAGTTTATTACATATATGATGTTTGAATGATTGGAAGATTGCCTACAGCTTTTAACGTCATAACTGGAAATGGCCATTGTAAAAGCTTGATTTTTAGGTTTTGTGAACATTCAAAGTATTAACATATAAGTCATAAAACAAGCTTTTTATGGGCTTCATAGATACTGTATTATGAAACTGTTAGAATAACTATTATAAGTAATTGTGTAGTAGTACTAATTAGTAGTAATAACTACTGTATAACACAGGACTGCACATTTTTTGTAGTTTTTTTAGATTTTGTAATGATTGGATGGCAATCTTATGTGCATTTTTTGATGCAGCAGAAACTGACCTTACAGTGATCAATTAGTGTGATCCAAAGGTTGCCAAAGAGAAAAACCATTGAAGAAAGTTAACTATGGTGTGCATAGCAAAACCACCTACAGCATGCCAAATTATGTCTACTGTGCTTTTTAGTGTTTCACTGTTAAATGCTTTACAATATAATGAGAGCAATGCACAGTACATATTCACATTCTCCTTCAGTAAATCAACAAAAAGATGTAAAAACTTAGAAAATGACTCCAAGCTTTTGCACAGAATATGGTTGCTATTGTTTTTGGGACATTAATGGGAAGAATTAGTGGTTGGTTGAATAGTGGCTACTCCATCTGTCATTAATAATAATAATGACAAATAAGCCAATAACAAACACTCGTCTGAGACGGGTCGCACCAGGAGAGGACAAAACACAGAGGGATAACAGATAATAGTGAAGTCAGACAAAACCGGGCAAAGATAAAGCAATAACACTTGGATATAAAAAACTGAAGATTGAAATAACCTGCAACCTTTTGATGGAACTGGACATTATATAAATGATGTGATAAACACTGACCCGGGAACTGAATGGTTCAGCTGTCCATCACTTAAGCCACAGCTGCAGACAAAAAAAAAGCTCAAACTCACATCTACGCCCTAAGGAAAGATCCTGAAAGGGAGGTGTCAAGGCAGTCTTGGGTGTGGTTTTCAAGCACAGAAGCCTGAAGCCTGATCCCATACAGTGAAATTCAGCAAATTCTGACATTATCACTATAGAAACATCATGCCAGATTTATCAACAGTTTTTAAAAGTAAACCAGTGAATAGTTAGGCTCAATAGTCTGCACCAGATTTCCCAAGGAGTATGATGCTAGACGATTAATCTATCATTGATTAAGACTATCTATTTGTACATTGTATCTATTGCTAGTTTGCTTATTTAATGCCTCAACACTTTTCTGGCAAAACCATGACATTTTTTAGAGGTCTCTTTTGTCACAGTAGTTTTCTTTTGATGCAATTATGACAATATTCTGAAGTAAATTAATCCGCTCAATGTGTTTACATCTGCAACATCCCCCACCGGGGCATAGCCTTTTCTTGAGGCCTGGAGGCAGCCGGGGCCCAAAATAGAAGAGTGGCTGGCGGTTGCGGTCTCGGCACGCTGATGTCACAGTGCTTGGTATGGGGACTGGAGGGCTGTCCTACAGCCTGGCAGGTCTCCAGCAGGTGGTGTGTGCAAGAAATATGGAGGGAGAGGCTGATGTACTGATTCTCCCTGGGGCATCCCCTGAGTGTCTGTAAGATATGTTCCTGGGTAATGGATGGATAGCCCGTTGTGGTAACAGCCATATCCAGGGATCAGAGGGAGGCAAACATTGTGCAAAATAACTCACGGTTCTTTATTGAACAACAGCAGGCAATGGTCCTAAACGTTCTCACAGCAGATTTGGATTACTGGAATGGTCATGGAGAGTGGTCCTCAGGAATAGTGCACCAGCCTGGTAGTAGATGAAGGCTGGGATGGAGCTGTGTCTACACTGTGGAAGCTGCAGCTCTGAGTCTCCTGACTCTGGTCCCGGGATTTGATCTGTGTCAGTACTGATGGTGTACTGACACAGTCTCTCTCTTCACTCTGACAGCAGATCTGACTTTCTAGGGAGAGCTGGGTTCCAAGAGAACTTGCTGGAAATAGCCATGTGCTCTCAAGAGAGAGCTGGTGGTAAAGACATCGTGCTCCTCCCTGCTCAGGGGTTTTATTCTCCTGGTCAGGTGATAGCACCTCACACTCCAGTGTACGTGGCAGAAACATCATTGGTCAATAACTTACATCCACTTAACTATTGCCTGTCCAGGCAGAATCTACAGCTGCTAATTACCTTAGACTTCCTGCATTATCTCTTAGGTGAGTTGCACAGGCTTACCTGATGGGTCCTGACAGTTAGAGGGCCTTATTCGCAACTACTCCTTTGCCTATAAATTGGCAGGGGTGTTGCAAATCTATCATTTGTCTTAGGTTTAACCATTGCCTATGTTTTTAAAGAATAGCAAAGTTGAGTGTCCAAATTTGGCTGTATATGTATCCCAAATTATGCACTCTAGTTTATGGCTGTTGTGATTGAGGAAGATCACTAAAAATATTAAGTCTTAATTTCTTAGCTCATATCCTTGAGTGCATGAGCCAGGGAAGTCATACAGAGGACAAGAAGTACAAAGAAACAAAAGTGGAAATTATTTCACTGATTCCTTCTAATTTTATGGGCATTGTTGGATCATTAGGTAATAAGACTGATTCGTTCCTAGTAAAGAATCAACACCAGTTTCATGAAAGCTGTCAATTGTGTTTTACATAGTTACATGGTTAAACAACAAGGGACCTGTAATAATGGTAAAAAACAAAACATTTCAAGTTTAAATGAACAAAAAATATATTTAAAAAAGTTCAAATTACATATTTGTCTAAAATACAAATACAGATGCAGCAATGGATAACATGACTGGCTTAACCCGTTAACCAGCCATGACAACCACCCATTTTCTTTGATAACTAAATAAGTTATCTCCCTTTAATTCATGTTAACCAGTGCTGCATCTGTACAATTCATTCTGCAATAAATAATGCAATAAAGTGCCCCTTAGTTACAGTGTTAGGCTACATTCACACACATGTATGGGGGACGTATATACGGCCGATATATACGTCCCCAATACACTCCTATGGGCTCACGGCCCTGTACGGGAGCGGTACGGTGCAGCACACGCGCGGCACTGTACCGCTCCGTAGCACGGGAAAAGATAGGACATGTCCTATCTTTTCCCGTGATACGGCGCCGTGCGCTGTATCTTCCTATGGAGAGGGGCGGGGGTGAGCAACGCTCATCCCCTGCTCCTCTCCGCAGCGCCAATGTATGCCCGCCGTACTACGGTACGGCGGGCATACATCGTGTGAATGTAGCCTTACTCTTCTGTTTCTGTAGTAGATTTGTCTCTCCTCTCTGTTTACACAATCTCTGAGCAGTAAGTGTTAACCCTATTTGATCTCTTCCTAACTGTAGTATGCTATGAGCATTACTTTTAACCATCAAGTGAAAAGTATAGATGTCAATCCTGCTGCTCAATGCTGTGTAAACACAGGGAGATTAGATATAAGCTTATAGCCAGCTACATAGACATATACTGCACATTTTGGAATATGGATTTTGGAGGGATCATTGTAACCTGTTTCTTTACAAACCAGAATTTTCGTAATCCCTTCCCGCCAATGTCCTTTTTCATTTTTGCATTTATTGTATTATTGTAGGATAAGCAAAAAAACTGAATGTCAAGGGGATACGTATAGAGGGAAGAATATAGGTGATACCCCCACCCCCTGAGAATCACGCTCACCTTGAATAGCTTAAATCAAGTATAAGTAAACTCTAAAGCTGCCCATCAGCTTGCCAGTATTGGCCCTATACAGAGACTGAACCAGTATTCACATGCGTATAGTGGGGTTAAAAAACCAAGAAGAAAGCTGGCATGGCGCTATTATGGAGAGAGTCCTCTGGTAAATTTACAATAATTTATTCCAAAAACTGTAACCAACAAAAGAACAAAAGAGAGGATACGTATGATGGACTAAGGTAATATCAAAAAACTTTATTAATACATAAACACAGTAACAACAAAACCACATAATAAAAACACTTAAAAAGTGCACCATGCAAGGTGTACTTGACCTCCCAGGACCAGTGTGTCCTGGGCTCCCCAGCCCCAAGCCGACCCAGTCAAAACGACAAATGTGTGATGCAGGACAATGAGGGGAGTACTAAATACAGCTGAATAACATCAAAGTGCAACAGGCAATATGTGCATACATAAAGTGACCGGTGCAAAAAATAAATGAACCCAACAGTCCTGTATATAGTAGCCTAAATGTAATTTTTTACTATGGTGTCCCCCTCTCAGAGGCTTTTTAACTTTTTCAATCCCCTGCCATGAAAACGATCTAACATCACCTTGGTAAATGGCTAATATGTTTATGCTTGTTAAATTGGTGGTTTTTACATCTGACAAATGTTTTCTTATGCAAATTTTCAAAGAATTAAAAGTACATACCATATATTGTTTGCAACAAATATTGCAAGTTATTAATTACACTACAAATTCAATGTCGCAATTGATATATGTGGTGATGTCATATTGTTTATTCATTACACAGGAAGTAAAAGAATTTGCGACATGGATATAGCCACATACTAGGCATATTTTTAGGCATATGTATCTTGTCTGATGTGACCCTGAAGCGCTCCTATTTAGGCTAGGAGAAACCAAAGACCCAATTGATGGATTAATTGTTGGATTAATATCTTGTTCCAGGATAGGTAAGTATTTCCTGATTATATTTCTGATCTTATAAAGCTAAAAATGTTTGTTTCTGTTCACATTTTTAATGCACTTGTTTGCTGTTACAAGAGTATTATGCCTATATTTTCTTTGTTTTTACCTATCCTCCCATTGAATAATTTGTTCATCCAAAACAGATAGAGTGGAACAATTTCTACGTATCCCGATAAGTTCTCCATATGGAATATGTGGCAAAGGAAAGGATATAATAATTTCCCCTTTCCGCAAAACAGTACGGCTAACTCTGTATTAGTAGCAATGTCATGCCATCCAGAGCATGTAGTTAACAATATTGCATTTACGTATGTGTTCAGGAACCATATTGGTGCTCCCTCCCATGAAAACAGTGGCATTTAGTGGTGTAATACATACACAGAATGGAAACAAGTGTGAATGAAGCCCACACTACGGACATAATATGATGCGGCAATATGGATGATCGCAGAAAAAGAGCTGCAATGTTGTTTAATGCTAACACCAATGTGGGTGTGCATTCACAAGAAAGTATTGTTTTGAAAGGCCGATTCCTTGATAAAGAGGCTAGAATCTGGTGGGATTCAGAGACTCTACCATCCTATTTAAACAAAAAGACGATCCCAAGTGGACTTAGAATAAAGAAAGTCACGACCACGGTTTATTCTGAGGTGTTCCTAGATCAGTGGAATCAGATACTGAGAAATTGATGACCCTCATAATCAAAGATAAAAAATGAAATGGAAGACATCAAAAAACATTTACAGAAGATAACAAAGGAGGATTATCATCAATGGAACAGGAACTTAAGGTTAAAAATGGAGGATGAGATAATGGAAGTAAAAAAGCTGACATTTGTAAGGGATCTATTTGATTACAAATACAATGAGGTCTACTCTTGGAAAGAATTCAGACAATCACATGCTGATAAAGTGGTACGGCTGCTTTTTTATTATTTATTATTATGGATATGGAAAGGTACAGAAAAAGATTTTCAAGATTTTGTTATCTATCTGAATACTAATAATATGAATTTAACTTTTACACATTTGTTTTGAGGTTCTAAGATAGATTTTTTTAGAGGTCACTTTATGTGGAAAAGGAAAGTACATAATAATTTCCCCTTTCCGCAAAACAATAGCAGGTAACTCTGTATTACTAGCAACATCATGCCATCCAGAAAATGTGGTTAACTATATTCCATATGGAGAACTTATCAGGATAAATAGAAATTGTTCCACTCAATCTGTTTTTGATGACCAAATTATTCAATGGGAGGATAGGTTAAAACAAAGAAAATATAGGCATGATACTCTTGTAACAGCAAAAAAGATTACTTTTAGTGGATAAACCTAGAATATTAAATAGAAATCATCGAAGATCTACTAAAAATAAAAATAATTCCATATCATTTGTCACAACTTACAGCAATCAGTTTTATAAGATCACAAATATAATCAGGAAATACTTACCTATTCTGGAGAAGGATATTAATCTCAAGGAGTGTTTGTCAGAAGGGGTTAATATTATTTCCAAAAGAGCTCCAACAATTGGGTCTTTGGTTCTCCTAGTCTGTACAGAAGCGATTTAGGGTCACATCAGACGAGATACACATGGTAACAATACCCCTGTAACAACAAGTGTGGGTATACAATATGCCTAGTATGTGCGTATATCCATGTCTCAAATTCTTTTACTTCCTGTGTAATGAATAAACAATATGACATCATCACATGTATTAATTGCAACACTGCATTTGTAGGGTATTTAATAACTTTCAATATTTGTTGCAAACAATTTGTGGGATGTACTATTAAAGGGGTTGTCCGAGTTTAAAAAAAAAAATATATATGTGGCCGGGAGCGGGCTGCCTAAAATAATAAAGATGTACTTACCTTCCGATGCCCTCCCGTATCCAGCTCTGCTGTCGCTCCGGTCCGGGCGCCATGTAAACAAACATGGCCGCCGGAGCAGTGCTGCATTCAGCTTCCCGCCGGCCGTGGTCGGGTACGCCTATCCATCCCTATACACAGCATTGTGTATGGGGGGCGGAAGGTTGTCGGGTCCGGCCGGAAGCTGGATACGGGAGGGCACCGGAAGGTAAGTACAGCTTTATTGTTTAAGGCAGCCCGCTCCCGGCCACATATAATTTTTTTTCAAAACTCGGACAACCCCTTTAATTCTTTGATAACTCGCATAAGAAAACATTTGCAAGATGTAAAAAACATGAATTTAACAACATATTAGCAGTTCACCAAGGTGATGTTAGATTGTTTTCATGGCAGGAGATTGAAAAAGTTGAAAAGCCTCTGAGAGGGGGAGGCCATAGGAAAAAATTACTAGACAGAGAGACATACTGGATGTTCATTCTGAATATGAGACAACCGCAGGGTCTCAACTGGAGACAGGATCTAATCTTGTGTTATTTATATCCCGAGATAAGTATCAACTTAAAGTAGGACAAATACGTTTCATCTTCTGCTGGATTATGTCAGGACAGTATGCAATTAGATAGGTACGTAATTACGTCCATAATATATTATTAGTTCTATGTACCAAAACTGCTTTACATACATTTAATCCCACTGTATTTCATTTTAAGGTTTTATATTATTTCACGCATGAATTAAGAAAGAGTGATGGTGACGTCACACACCCAGGCTAGAGAGTGAGAATTTAAAAGGGGATTGTTCTACAGAACGAATTAGACCATGATTAACCTGTGAAGAGAAACGTATAGGCATTTATGCCTGTTCACAAGTTGTCCTTTTAAAGAATAAAGTATTTAGAAGAAATTTCTTCTATGCGTGCTGGATGCCTTTCTGAACAATATCTCAGTTTTGTAATATGATGCCTGTAAATTGTACTGCATTTTAAGGTACAATATATTTTTATTATATAGAATCCATAATCAACAAAAAAACAGAATTTTGACAGACCCTTTTGTAATTTCATCTTTCTACAACTTTCTTGTTGCTTTACATTTGACATACATTTTCACATAAAAAAAAAATTAGTAATATATCTCACATCACACTTCAGTCATGCACATCAGTCTTTCTACACACCAAGAGAAGTGTCATAAACATAATCCATAAAAAAAGTACATTCTTTTATAACAAAAATCATCTGTTCCATCATTATTCAAAATTATTTCAACAATGTAGTCAGCTGAAAATTAATAATGACATGTATATTTTTATCATTATTTTACATGATCTATTCTTAAACCAGGTAAAACTTTCCATCAGCAAAGAAGTTTTCCAAACCGTTAAATAAAAAATAAAATGAAATAATAAGGATCCACTCACCAATGCCATGCTGCTTCATGTCCATGCCTTTCAGTTCTACTATTGTAGAAGGCTTCTGTTTGAATGCTACCGCAGTTACTTAGTAGGGGAATGGCTCCAAATCCAGCTACAATCCTATAAATATAATAAAATAAATAGAATATAAATAAAATTTTTAATCGCCATGCTATAAACACACAAAAAGATAGGGTTAGACAGCTCTTTGGGGTACTTACTAACAGCATCTTGTCACGATGTGGGTCGCGGGCTGACCCGTGCTGCTCTGCCGCCGCCAGCGCGCCGCCAGCGCATCTCACCCGTCTCGGCTCCTGGCTCGCTCACCGCCGCTGTGCGCGCACATCCTCGACTGCTAGGGCGAGCGCAGCACCTTCTCCAGATTTAAAGGGCTAGCGCGCCATTAATTGCCGCTGGCTATACTGCCCAATTCTACATAAGCCTGTCTCTTCCTGCAAGCCTTGCCGGATCTTTGTGCCTCTTGGCCTAAGAGAAAGCTTCCAAGCGAGTATTCCTGCGTTCCTGTGTATTCCTGCGTTCCCGTGTATTCCTTTGTGTTCCCGCTCCTGAGTCCTGTGTTGCCGTGTTACCCGAGTTCCTCCTTGCTGTGTTCCGTGTGCCTGTGTTCCCGTTCCCACCTGCCTGGACCTCCCGTTGCTGACCCCGGACTTGGACTTGACGTTGCATCTCTGCCGCCTGCCCTGACCCTGTGCCTGGAGCTGACTACGAGATTGTCATCCGCTAAGGTACCTTGACCTCGGTTCCCACTGCGGGCTGGTCGCACCTGTGGAACGTCCTAGTGGTTTCCTGCCGCAGCAAGGCCAACCTGCTTTGAAGCGGTTCTGGTGAAAACCAGGTGCCACTCAGGCTCTGGTCCCAGGTTTCGGCTAGTTCCATCTCCTGCGGTGGTCCAGAGGATCCACTGATCCTGACACATCTGCAGTTATACGTGGTCAAAAATGATAATGGATTCCCTTTAAGGGAAACAGTGTGCCATTTCTCTGGTCAAATTCAGTTCAGCAGACAAAAACGTGGAGTACTAGATAAAAAAAAGCCTTCAGAAACGTGGTTCTCTTTTAAAGGGAACCTGTCACCACACACCCTTTTTGAGCCTCCTCTATGTCCCCACAGACAATAAATAGCACATCCCCAAACTGTTTTTATAAACTTCTGGTTTAAAAAAATTATTCATATTAAAGTTTATCTGGTTCCCTGCCTGCTTGTGTCCCTGGGGAGTGTTTAGCATGAAGCAGAGTTCCTCTCCCTCCTTCCTTTGCAAAATGCTCATCTGTGAGTTTGAAAAAACCCTCCTCCTCGCTGTCACTTCATGCCAGAACTCTCCATTGTATCTGCAAGAGCAGAAAGCAAAGGGTGATTGGAAGGAGAAGGGGAAGCAAAGGGCGATTGGAACACAAAGGGTAATTTACAGATGAGCATGTTGCAAAGGTGGAGGGAGGGAGTGAACCTTCTGCTCCGTGTTGAACACTCCCTCTGGACACAAGAAACAAGCTGGTGGGGAGCCAGGTAAACTTTATTATAAGTTATTGTTTTAGCCACTAATGCCATAAGTTTTATAAAAACAGTTTGGGGATGTGAGAGAACCTAATCCATTTTGTCTATGTATGCTCCATCCATGTGCATTTACACTGCCTATATTGTCAGCAAACTACATCTGTGCATAAAACCATCCCCTGCACACATAGTGCCTCAGAGGTTACCATATAACACATCCTGTGCAAAGGAAAGGAATGTGGCACATGACCAGTGAAGTTTCTTTGCTCCCAAATACCTATAAGAACTCTCTGTTATGTAAATAAAGGTGGAATCGTCTTACCAGACACATGTTTGTGTGTGACTGATTCTCTGAGCAGCTTGTACTATACAACAATTTGGATCCACATCACATCAGAGATAGAGATATTTCTCTAACAGGGATTAGCCATTTATTATCTGTGGGGACATGGATGGGGCTCAAAAAGGGTGTCTAGTGACAGGTTTTTCTTTAAGAAGACCTTTCAGATGTCTTCAACTAATGAAATATCACAATATACTGGGGTCATTTACAAAGGACCCGAATCGCTTTTTTTCGACGGGTTTCCCGAATTTTTCCGATTTGCGCTGAATTGCCCTGGGTTTTTGGAGCACGTGATCGGATTGTGGCACATCGGCGCCGGCACGCACATGACGGAAATCAGGGGGCGTGGCCGTCAGAAAACCTGACGGATTCGGAAAAAAACACGGAATTTTTACCTGCACCCAGTAACGGATGGTGAGCTCCAGTGAACTCCAGCAGACTTCAGTGCAGCAGCGACACCTGGTGGACATCGGGCGCCCGACCTTAGTGAATCGCCAGAAGACCCGAATCCTCGACGGAGAACGTGCCACTGGATCGCGACTGGACTGGGTAAGTAAATGTGCCCCACTGTGCTAAAGAGTTCCATAGTCCTATGTGCCAGGATCACTAAAAAGATACTTTAACATTTTAACAAAGAATGAACAAGCAAATCCTTTGCTCATTTATTATTGATATACATAAAGTTACTGTCCCATGCTGTTATGTTTCAGTAGTCATGATGTGCTGCCATTGTTCCCGTGAAGCTGCTAAATGAAATTTGGAAACTCCCACAGGATTATTTAAATGAACTTTACTATTATGCAAATGCTTCACCTCCTTCTTTAACGTCTCCTTGTGACATCAGATGTGTAACATTGCCGCAGCCTAAAATACAGTGTGAAAAGATGATTCACCAGAGAGGATCTGTCCATATTATTGTACTTCAGGAGGGAGCAAGGTACTCGTCATTTGACCTTTATAAATGGCTCTGCATTTTCTGAGAGACTAGAAGGAGCCCTAAGGGAAAGAATCACGCGTCTCATATCAAATAGCAGCAGAACTGGGCAGCAGATACCTAGCTATCGGGAAGATTTCTGACTGCCTTTAAGAGAGCAGATAAAATGATGTCCCAATTTGCTTCCAAGGCGAACAGAGTCTCTAATGTGTTCCAACAACCTAATAATATCTGATCTGTGCATCATAATGGGCAATACTACTTTAGCCATCTTCTAAGAAAAATGTTTGAGATGATACATTTTAGATCACTTGGGGAGCAATAAGCAATGAATGCTTAAGCACCTACTGCTTTGTTTTATCTCTGCAAGCGTATACATATGCAGGCTTGGTATCAGCAATGTCAAAGCAAATCAATTCCCTCAATGTTTCCTAATTTTCTGCTTATCCCAAATGTCCGAGAGACAACATAAGCAGTAAAAAGAATCAAGGACCAATGAAAGTGTCTATACAGCAGGCGATGCAGTTACCATAGCAGCAATCAATCTGCTAAATAACTGGTAACATAAACTGATTCAAAGGGAAAGACTGATTTAGGTCAGGGTATAACACTTCAGAGAAAGACTTGCCTTACACTTCAGTCGATTGTTTTACTGTGTGCATTGTTAAGGCTCTAACAATATACAGTGCATTGTTAGAGCTCTTTAACCCACTCTTTTCTAGTGGGAGAAAACTGTCCTATTTTAGAGGATGTTGTGCAGTTCAATTTTACTGAAATACCTAGATATTTAGTCGTCTTGATCTCATTGTGGTTTAACTGTTGTATATTTTCAGTTACTTCTCATATAGTAAAAACTACAACTGGGACATATAGCAAAATCAGTGGGGCACCGTACATGAGTGATCCGTACTGGTCATTTGCACAAAGTTCTTTTTCTTTCTATTGCTCTATCTCCCAGAATGTAAAATGGCATCACTGTGATCATGAATAACAGGTTGGTGGCAGTTTGTAGGCCTAAATCCTCGAGACAAACTCTCTTGCAAAATATTCCATTCATAAAGAAAGCTTCATTGTTTACTTCCAGTGGATTGAAATCTGAGGTTATTTTTCACCTTAAGTACAGTCTGTTTTATATATATAACTCAATATTTAATTCAATATTATTTTATTTATAGAACTCAATATTTCATGCAATATTATTTACATTTCTATGGCATTATCCAAATTTCAAAATGTATACTTGAGCTGCATTTCAATGCACAGCTGAGATATCCCACAGACTGTGACAGATTTATGAAATTATTTGAATTACCTTATATACTCGAGTATAAGCCTAGTTTTTCAGCACAAAAAATTGTGCTGAAAACCCAAACTCGGCTTATACTCGAGTAAAAAATATATAGGTTTTACCAGGTTTTTGTGGTAAAATTGGGGGCCTCGGCTTATACTTGGGTCGGCTTATACTCGAGTATATACGGTATTTGAAGAATTTCCAAGATGATATTAACATTTTGTTTTTACTCACAAAAGGAGGATGCAGCATGTTTTCAGATGCAAACCCTTTGGGATTTCATTGGAGATTTAGGGTGATTGGAAATCATTTATGATGTCTGTAGCATCATTTCGTAATGCTTCAAAATATAATAATATAAAATATGACTCTTAATTGTTATATTTGTGGAAATGTTCAATAAAACTAAACATCAATGAGGAAAACCTTTTCCCCATTGCATCTGTATGCATTATTTTACAATTGTATCTCTATAGAAATATCTTTCTGTACATAAATATTTCCTTTTCATTTACATGAGCCATGAGCACTGTTAAGGTAGACTGTCTGGCTTTTATAAAATTTAAATCCATTCTCAGTCCACAGCTATGATGGTGAACTTGGTTTCTTGGTTCAGCGAAAACAGCTTTCACACTCTTGGGAAGACATTCTACAATATTTTGGAAAGTGTCTGTCTCTATGTTAACCCATTCATACATTTGTGAGATCAGACACTACTGTCTTTCAATCTTCGGTCTAGTTCATCCCAAATATGTTTGATCCTGTTGAGGTCAGGGTTTTGTAAAGACCAAGTTTTTCAATACAAAACTCACCCCACAGTGCCATGGGTCTTGCTTTGGACAATGGCACAGTTATTCTGGGGAAAAAAGACTTTTTACAGAACCTTTCCACAAATATGGAATTAGGCAGTTGTGCAAGAGGTTTTCTATGCTGAAACACTGGTGAGGTATTCCCTTCTCTAGAATAGGAAAAATTGGTTCACCTCTGGAAAATCAATTGCATTCCATTTTCCTCATCCAAAAAACTTTACAGTTGCCATAAAACTGTCATGCAGGTAACACTTTTATGCCACACCTAGACTCATCCATTTGACAGACAGAAAATGTGATCCGTCAGTCCACAAAGCATGTTTCTACTGATACAGAGTTTAAATATGCATTTATATCCAATCCCTGGATTTATAGGAAGAGATGTAACTTGAAATTACACGGCCTCAACGCTAAATAAGACCCTACCCCTGTAGGCATAAGGGAAGTAAATTTGTTACTTATAATATATTTTGCATGGTAGTTATCTCTTTATATGTGTAAGAGACACATCATTGGGGCCCCTATGGCTCCTAAGCTTGTTCATGGTAGATAGACAGGTATCCAGATATTCTAGACAATTGTATTTTTTTTTGTGAACTATTTTCAAATACAATTTCAGTTTGCAGATATTTCCAATGCAGAGGCTTAATGTATTGTGTTTTCCAGACAATCCTATTATGCAGGCTAGCACTTTCTGATTCCTATCTTACTTATGAATTAGAGCCTGAAAATGGCACGGTTTTGATCTGTGTGAAATATTAAAATCATTGAATAATAAAACACCTACAAATGTAAAATTTGTAGATGCTTCACAAGGAAGTAATAGGTACAGCGGATGATATATTCTACAGTATATAAGATGTCATCTTTGTCTGCATCAGGGAAGTAGAATTCAATGCAACACGACTGTATTATTAAAGTCAATCCTCTTTCTGTCAGAAATGCAAATGTCACATCTAGGTTATTGCTGCCTACAGTGTATTGAAGCTGACACCACTTTCTATTGTTTTATATAAAAACTATGGTTGAAGAATGATAAAGGCATAAAAGCATTTTATGTATCAAATTATATTGAGAAAATTGTATTTTCGTTAATTAGAGCTGCTAGACCTACAATATGAATGGAACTTACTGAGTTTCTACTGAGATTTTTCAGAGTAAACTTTAGTAGAAGAGCAATACTTCATAAAATAAAGTGCTAAAGCTGTTGTACAAATAAACAATGCTTGTACTTGTAATGTAGTACACACCTGCTACAACCTTGATGTATAGCTTTGAACAAGCAAGAGGCTGGACAGTGCCTGCTAATGGCATTATCTGTAACACCTTTCCCAATGCCATTGTTTTTCGAAAGTCCTGCAGTGTGAACACAAGTTTAGCTGGCAATGCTGTTTGGATTGAATTAGTATCACACCCTCTCTTTCCTACAGCATTAGTTCTGGTTTACAGCTGTCATTGACAGCACACTAATCACCTGTCCCTGTTAGTATCTTTGAGTTCTGGCCCAATCATTATTGTGACTGTGCTTTGAGATCACATAAGAGTCCTGCCTACCCTTCTTAAGGTGCAGGTTATAGTTATTCTTGGCTTGCCCATCACCTTGTTTAAGACCTGGTATTCTGATCTCATCTCCTGTTCAGATTCTCCTTCCATTTATGTGATTCTGTGCTTTGTTTGCTCTCTCTGTTGTGACCTGGTTTGGTGACCTTTCTTATTTTATTTAACTTTGTCCTTGTCTATGTGTTTTGCACTTTGGTGTAGAGAGGAATTGTTGGTCAGTTGTCTAGTATTTCATAGATTATGTCAGGCAAGCAGGTCGGGTTTTTGGTAGGTTCAGTATTAGGGCTATTTCAGGTACCCTCATTACAATATCTAATTCAAAATCCAAAATGCTTTTGAATTCGCCAAAGAAAAAAACATCTTCCCATTTCATTTTTTTCATTCAGCCTTTTGGTAGAATCTGAGTGGATGCTAATTTGGCAAGTACATCCCACTATAATTATTTATTCTATATATGCCAATATACACTCACCGGCCACTTTATTAGGTACACCATGCTAGTAACGGGTTGGACCCCCTTTTGCCTTCAGAACTGCCTCAATTCTTCGTGGCATAGATTCAAAAAGGTGCTGGAAGCATTCCTCAGAGATTTTGGTCTATATTGACATGATGGCATCACACAGTTGCCACAGATTTGTCGGCTGCACATCCATGATGCGAATCTCCCGTTCCACCACATCCCAAAGATGCTCTATTGGATTGAGATCTGGTGACTGTGGAGGCCATTTGAGTACAGTGAACTCATTGTCATGTTCAAGAAACCAGTCTGAGATGATTCCACCTTTATGACATGGCGCATTATCCTGCTGAAAGTAGCCATCAGATGTTGAGTACATTGTGGTCATAAAGGGATGGACATGGTCAGCAACAATACTCAGGTAGGCTGTGGCAATGCAACGATGCTCAATTGGTACCAAGGGGCCCAAAGAGTGCCAAGATAATATTCCCCACACCATGACACCACCACCACCAGCCTGAACCGTTGATACAAGGCAGGATGGATCCATGCTTTCATGTTGTTGACGCCAAATTCTGACCCTACCATCCGAATGTCGCAGCAGAAATCGAGACTCATCAGACCAGGCAACGTTTTTCCAATCTTCTACTGTCCAATTTCGATGAGCTTGTGCAAATTGTAGCCTCAGTTTCCTGTTCTTAGCTGAAAGGAGTGGCACCCGGTGTGGTCTTCTGCTGCTGTAGCCCATCTGCCTCAAAGTTCGACGTACTGTGCGTTCAGAGATGCTCTTCTGCCTACCTTGGTTGTAACAGGTGGCAATTTGAGTCACTGTTGCCTTTCTATCAGCTCGAACCAGTCTGCCCATTCTCCTCTGACCTCTGGCATCAACAAGGCACTGGATGTTTTTTCTTTTTCGGACCATTCTCTGTAAACCCTAGAGATGGTTGTGCATGAAAATCCCAGTAGATCAGCAGTTTCTGAAATACTCAGACCAGCCCTTCTGGCACCAACAACCATGCCACGTTCAAAGGCACTCAAATCACCTTTCTTCCCCATACTGATGCTCGGTTTGAACTGCAGAAGATTGTCTTGACCATGTCTACATGCCTAAATGCACTGAGTTGCCGCCATGTGATTGGCTGATTAGAAATTAAGTGTTAACGAGCAGTTAGACAGGTGTACCTAATAAAGTGGCCGGTGAGTGTATATACTATCTTATATAGAGATGAGGGACCAGCACATTTTTAATTTCCAACAAAACCCCTCTTAGGTTTTTTTGAAAATGGGTATGTTGGAAATAGTGGGTGTTTAACCCTTTTGGGAATCAGCCCTTCTGTATTCTGTTTTTTTACTTCCCACCTTCAAAAAGTCAGAACTTTTTTTGTGTACAGAGTCACAAATTGTACTTCCTAGTGAAGGTATTTAATATTCTATGTAGTGTACTGGAAAGCTTAAAAAAATTCAATATAGTAAAATTGAAATAAAAATTCACAAATGCATTTTGTGAGCTCTGCTTTTACGGTTTTCACTGTGTAGTTCAAAAATTTATAAAGAATTTATGCTGTTTAAGTATGTAAATCTTTTGGACGGATAAAAAAAAGATTGCTAGGTCCTTCTGCCCCAGGATGTGGTATACCATAATGGTGCAGAGAAGAGAGGGAGGGACAGCAATCCAAGTCCTGCACGACAGTTCACGAAGTGTGGTGCTCGCAGCCAAAGGTTCTGGTACACAAACCCGAGGAACAGGACATCAATGGAGGAGGCCACAGCACACAGAGAATTCCAAAGAATGAAGGCTTTATTCACATAAAAGGCATAAAATTCGCGACGTTTCGATTCACAATGAATCTTTCTCAAGCATGCTTGAGATTTTTCAAAGTAAACTTTAGTAGAAGAGCAATACTACATAAAATTGTATGTGAATAAAGCCTTCATTCTTTGGAATCCTCTGCGTGCTGTGGCTTCCTCCATCGATACCATAATGGTGTGCATAGGAGTTTAATTCTGTGGGCAACTTTAAAGAATATGTGAATTTCTTGGACACATATTATTATATTTCAGTGTTGATGGAAAGCATCTTTACAAATAAAAGATTGTTCAAACTACCATTGCACAGAAAAAAATGCATTTCTAAAGTTTTTTTCTTTTAAATCAGTCTCATACAGGGTTTCATCTGCAGAGATTATGTTATGGCACTTCCCCTTTCACCATTACCTATAGACTCCTAGTCCAACAACGCTGAAACAGTGATATATTGTATGATGTGCCTGAGAGGAAAAGCACAAAACATTTTAGAAAGATGTAACACAGATAACCCTATGGTAGGCTGAACTGTAGGGGGAAAAACTGTACACCTATGTTGGGGGTTAATCGTAGGAACTCTTTCAATGTTTGGTCCCTCTCTTGGTCCCTATCTTTCACTGTTGTTCCAGAGGCTGGAGATGCCTCTATCATCTCATGATGATGAGGAGGAGTATTCATCATGGGTTCCATGAGTTGGTAACATCTTAAAAAAGAGTATTTGGTGATGTAAAGGTGGGCATGGTTATATGATGCAAAAACTTTTTTATGTGATGAGATGACATTTTCATTGCTACCATTTGGAGAACTGTGCAACCTTTTGATCACTCTTTATCAAATTTTTTATGTGATGCAAAATGGTATAAAGGTGCTCTTTTGGACATTTGGGCGCTATTTTGGGGGTTCACCATTTGATTTCATGGAGTATGAACCAAACATACGGTGATAATGCTGTAGCTACACTGATGCAGCAAAATATCTTGTTTAATCCCTTGGAACGTTGGATTGCGTGCTTCTTTCAGTACATGAACACATTAAACAAGCTGTCTGCACTGACTAATCAAACTGTGCTGGATCACTCACACAAAGCAGCTGGGGGATGGTGCAGCGATTGATTACTTCTGCCTGTCTGTGATTACATCATTCTCCTGAGCAGTGTAAGGGGAGAAGCGCCAAGCCAGGCAAAGGAGCAAAAGAAACTCATTATCCTTAATTTTATAATTTTTTTTCCAGCAAAACCACTTAGCTCAGGGATTAAACAAGATATATTTCTGCATCAGTGTAGCTACAGCATTCTCAAGGTATGTTTGGTTCATTATGCATGAAATCAAATGGAAGATTTTCTTTAAACTATTTTTGAGACACTCTAGGGTACTTTAACCTTAGATGGTCTGATCGTTCCTACTATATAATGCAATACACACACATTGTAACAAATCTGCAGATACCATACAGCCTCGTTCTTACAAAGATGTGAGGCTGTCATGGAAACTGATTGCCACTCGCTGTTGACGTCAATGAAAGCAGCAACTCTATACAAGATGGTGATGCCTGACGTACTGTTCTTCATACAGTGATAGTAGCTATGCACTGTACAAGTGCGGCGCTAAGAGGTTGAATTGACCCACCCAAAACTTATATGCAACTCACCTGATGTGAGTCAAATCAAACACTAAGTGAGGCCTGCATATTAAATTTTTACCTGCATTGCCCTGCATCTTTTTTCCTGACATTGATAGAGAACTCTGTTACATCATTGGGCACTTAATTTCATGTGACCAGGGTGATGTCATTTAAGGTCCTTTTACCCAGGTACATTTGTAATGTCTGCCCCACCAGTGTATTTGATTACATGAAATCTCAGCATGCCTCCATGGAGAATGGGGAGGATTAAAAGTCTGCCAGAAAACTGAAATCTCCACCTGGTTTTAACAGATGTTTGGCATTCAAAACATAAGCCTTCACAGATTCCCATAGATTTTAACAGATTGGGTGTCATTTACTAAGGGCCCGATTCGCGGTTTCCCGACGTGTTACCCGAATATTTCCTATTTGCGCCGATTTTCCCTTAATTGCCCCGGGATTTTGGCGCACATGATCGGATTGTGGCGCATCGGCGCTGGCATGCACGTGACGGAAATCGGGGGCGTGGCCGAACGAAAACCCAACAAATTCGGAAAACCCGCCGCATTTTAAAAAAAAAAAAAGTGTAGCGGGACTCGCGCTTACCTTCACTTGGCCCAGCTTGGTGAAGATCAGTGCATTCCGTGGAACTTCAGCGCAGCAGCGCCACCTGGTGGACGTCAGAGGAACTGCCTTTGTGAATCCCGGCCAGACCCGAATCTACCGCAGAGAACACGCTGCTGGATCGCGGATGGACCGGGTAAGTAAATCTGTCCCATTGTCTTTCTTTTTTAAATAAAGCATACAATGTATCTAATTATTTTTCTAAGATGAAAATCAAATTTCACACAACATATATTACATTTTTAATATTGTCATAACAAGAACAACCTATACAATACAGTAACAACCATACTCAATTGCTCACAAGGATCCACCCCAGCCTTTATCTAGTTATTTCATACATTAATCATTATAAAATCATCTTTTCTTTATTATGTAAATGAGGCTGGTCACATGGTCAGAGGCAGTGATGTCACTCCTGTTCCCCCTCCCCTCTCCTCCCCCTGCTCATGTCTGTGTGTAATGTATAGTAAAACATTGCTAGTGTGTGTGCTGCATCTGCTGACATGCTGCATCCTCCTAATACACAGAGACACAGACATCAGCTACATAAGTACCTGACATGTTATGATATAACATGGCTGCCTGGAGCTGTTGCATCTCCTATACACACACAGGCTGCAGGGGGCGGCCAGCTTGAATATGCTAATGACTCATTGGACATTTCACAGGTCATTTACATACAGCTTTAGGACCTCATTGCTTAGGTTTAGAGGCATGTAGAGGGACAATGAAGGGAAAGAGGCAATGCTCTCTAATGGCAGTTTATGAAAATCTATTTAGATTAGGGGGTTTATTATGCATGACGGGTTCTGTTTAAGTTTCATTTTTGGTGTCCAGAAGGGAGATAGTACATCAAGTCAATTCAAACGTAGATATTATATTTTATAGTATTGTTAAAGCTATACCAAACATGTGACAAATGAATATAACCAAGCAAGTAACTGAAAAATTTGGGATTCTTGCTAAATATTGTACTTTTATCGTTACCTTTGACTAGGTTCCAGGCTGTTCAAGTATCATCAAGTAGCTTGAATGAGCATCAGCTTGTAATGGGCACTAATTTATTCTTTCATTTTTTTCTTTTTTGGTCTTGGCATGTTCAGCTGTACTGCTCATGTGGTAAAGTGAACATCTAGTTCCATGTATGAGAACACCAATATGCCACTGGTTTATATTTATACAATATCTTTACAAAAAATATATAGATAAAAAGTTATATAATATAATATCTATTATATGTCAGAAATGCACGAATGAAGCCTACAGATGTTGTAGAAAATACATTTTCTGTCATACAGCAATTGCATGCTCTGGTACAGCTGAAGCATAACCTTCGTGCCTATTATTTGGGAATGCATTATCTGCCCCCCCCCTCCAAATCCTTTACTATAGTATCATATGAGATGAAAAATAGATTATAATGATCAAACCCCTACTATTAATGCTATTTATTTAACCACTGGGGACTTGTAAATTTGTTGGTCTTGTTAGAAAAAACACACATTAATATTCTCTATATACAGTAAATGTAGGGAAAAGTTAATTGAATCTGTCTCATACTGGGAGACTGTAAAATCAAATGAATTTGCTACACAGATAATGCACATTAAAACTATTATTTGGATTTTTGTGCCAAAATCTTAGTACAGTCTTTCCTTGCTCTTTTCTTATACACTTGTGTAGAATAGGTTGCAAAATTGGTTAAAACTCATAGTAACTGTGATGCCAAGCACTTTTGCCAGCTCTTGGAGAAAATTATACCAGAATGTTGGCCCAATGTAGACCCAATGGGGCACATTTACTTACTCGGTCCCTCGGAGTTCTCGAAAGTGCATTGTCCATCCGGAATGCACTGTGCCGCAACTCACTTAGATCGTGCATCCAATTTCCTGCATCTGTCACTTCCCCGCTCAGGAGATCACCATCTTCCTCCCGGTGCATGTAAGTGCTTGGCTTAAGACACAATTTTGAAGTTCAATTCCGATTTAACTTCAAATTCCCCCTGATTTCTGTCGCATGAAAGCCGGTGTGATGGCGCCAAAATCTGATCACGTTCGCTAATAACTCCTTTTAAATCCCAGCGGCGCAAAATGGAAATTTTTGGGATGTCCGACGAAAGTGTGGTCTGCGGGGCCCTTAGTAAATGACCCCCAATATATTTAAAGTTGTAGACATATATTTTTGATAAATGTTAATTATTCATTCTTAAAAGTTGTAGAATTTATACTTTATTTCTATAAACCTAAAGATTTGCAGTAATTATTTTACTGTAATTACTGAAAATTTTATGAGTAATATTCCAGACAGCACTGAACCTGCTAGTATCCCATATGAGTGCATACCATTTACCATCTGTTTCATGTGTTGAGCTCTGTCCATTCTGTTTGTTATCAGATCAATAATCAGTTACTTACCGGTATATATGAAGTTTATATGAATCAGTTTAAATATGAAGTATCGTCTAAGGAAAACTGATATACACTGCTGTGACTTTGTAAGACTCTTGACTTTAAATTATGCCAGTAAGGATTTTGTAATGTTCCTTTTGTTAATATGAGACTCACTGGACTTAATTCTTTTATCTTGGATGAACCCACTTAATTATCTACCTTCAGTTTTGAGAATTCTATCAGTTGCAGATCCTCTTTTACAGGAAAATTTGTATTGTAATTTTAATGAATAAAAACCACACTCTATCTCCATATGAACTTATTTGATGTTGTTGTGTTTTATTTATCTGCTAATTTCATCTATCCATATGTATGTTTTTCTTTAAAACCTACCCCTCCTTTCAGTCCACTTTTCACCTGACAAATGGAGCCGTTCGCTCCTGAATCACATAGTCCACAACCGACCAAAATATAGAGGTTGACACTAGTTACTTGTGACTGTGTTTATGAGAGTCAGCACATAAACACACCTGGTTATGATACTCTACTCATACATTTTTATTTTCTATGTCATTATCTATACTAAATAAAAAGCGCTGTAACCTAAAATTTTTATATTAAATAAAAAGTATTGTAACCTAAAATCTTCAATCTGAGCAAAAAGATTTGAGACTTTTAAGTTGATAGGATAATTTTATTAATTTACAGTTTTTTCTTTACACAATTAGCAAATTAGTAAAAATGTAAAAAAAAATATACTTTCTTGTCATTGTTCTCAATAAAGTTTTTTAATAATTAGTAACATTAGTAACATTTTCAAAATATGTTAAAAATCTTTACAGCATCAATCCATCGCACAGGTCTCCCTGCAGCTATTTCTCCATTCTGCCTTGACAGATCAGATATATTAACTGTTAAAGTTAGTTAAATTCACGAATGAAGAGCTGTACATAAAAATAATCTATTAACTGCACTTTTACCTGTAGATATCTCCATTTCTAAGTCACCTAGAAACACTATATGATGGGGAGAGCACTTCCCGGTGAGGCCCTTTTTGGTTTTTGTGTTTTTATTGTTCACTCCCTACCTTCAAAAATCCATAACCTTTTTATTTTTCCATGTAAAGAGATGTGTGGGGGCTTGTTTTCTGCATAACAAATTGCACTTTATGGTGACGGTATTTAATATTCCATGCCATGTACTGGGAAGCAGGAAAAAAAATCCAAATGCACTGTGGTGAATAAACATGCCATATTCTTGTAGGCTTGGATTTTACATCTTTAACTGTGTGCCCCAAATGACATGCCTACTTCATTCTTTGGGTCGGTGTGATCACAGGGATACCAAATTTGTATAGGTTTTGTAATGTTTTCATACCTATACAAAAATTAAAATCTCCTGTACAAAAAAAATTCTTAATTTTGCCATCTTCTGGCGCTAATACATTTTTTTATACTTCAGTGTATGGAGCTGTGTGTGGTGGCATTTTTTGTGACTTTTGATGATGATTTCAATGCTATAAGTTGAAGGCCTTTTAATCACTTTTTATTGAATTTTTTTATATTTTTAAAATGGCACAAAAGTGGCATTTTCCAATTTCCAGTGGCTATTTTCTGTTACGCAGAGAATAACTGTTATTATATTTTGATAGATTGGACATTTTGGGATGCAGCGATACGTAACATGCTTAGAATTTTTACTGTTTATTTTTATTTATATCAATTCTAGAGAAAGAGGGCGATTTTTTTTTAAATTTTATTTTTTAACGCAGAGAATAACCATTATTGCATTTTGATAGATTGGACATTTTGGGATGCGGCGATATGTAACATGCTTATAATTTTTTACTGCTTATTTATATTTATATCAGTTATAGAGAAAGAGGGTGATTTAAACTTTTTGTTTTTTTAATATAATTTAATTTTTTAGACTTTTTTTATTTCTTGCTGTTATTTATTTATTTTTTATATATTATGTTTTGTTTTTTTTTTTGCTGTTTCTTAGACCCTCTAGGGTACATAAACCCTCGATGGTCTGATTGTTTCTACCATATACTGCAATACCACTGTATTGCAATACAGGCGGTCCCCTACTTAAGGACACTCGACTTACAGACAACCTATAGTTACAGACGGACCCCTCTGCCCACTGTGACCTCTGGTGAAGCTCTCTAGATGCTTTACTATAGTCCCAGACTGCAATGATCAGCTGTAAAGTGTCTGTAACGAAGCTTTATTGATAATCCTTGGTCCAATTACATCAAAAATTTTGAAACTCCAATTGTCACTGGGACAAAAGAAAAAAATTTGTCTAGAACTTCAATTATAAAATATACAGTTTTGACTTACATACAAATTCAACTTAAGAACAAACCTCTGGACCCTATCTTGTATGTAACCCGGGGACTGCCTGTATATGGCATTTTTGCAAAGTATTTATTACAATGAGCCACTGGCCATACCCCCGCAGCTGGCATGTGATGTAATACTACATCACATGTCGGTAAGGGGTTAATGTGACACCATAACTTTGTTTCTAGTTGCCAGGGTTCAGAAAATATAGTTATTAGAAGTGGGCCACTGTAATGTAATGTCTATACATGTATTATCTGCCCTGGGTTTGTGCAGTTAGGGTGTATATAGCCGTATGGAACTCGTGGGGAGGGGGAATCCAGGCTCATTTTGTAACTCATTCTGCCTGGTTATTGCTATATCTCTCTCTCTCTCTCTCTCGTATATATACAATTTTGTTGTGTCGACAGTACGTATTATACATCCAGGACACTCCAGCATTGCATGGTTTAATGAAAACTAAATGGTGTACAAAGTTCTTAACCTCTTGAGGAATCTATATATTCAACACTACCAATGCTGTTGCGAGACTCTGAAAAAAGTGTAACCATAGTGATGAAATGGAAATGATTCTCTTTGTTCTGAAGCTTCACTATGAAGCAGATATTATGGTTTTCAAGGTCAAAATTATGTTTGTAAATCTGTTGTGAATGGGTTTAAATTCTAAATGACTGAATATATTGCATGTTATTCTAGGTTAATTCACAAAATATTTGTGTTTTTACCAAACTAATTTATAAAAAGATTTTCTTGAACAATTCACATAACCAAATTATTCAGTAGGCAATTAATGCTTAAGCTATGTATTTATACATTTTTCATTAGGTCATTGGAGTATAAAGTTAGTAAGCTCAAGACAAAAAGGCTTCATATAAAATTCCGATGAGGGATAGGGGATTTTAACAAACCTTTAATCTACTTGTGGCAATTGTATAGTTGTTACATGTCAAATCCATAGTGACATGGGATATTAGAGAGTGTTAACATATGAAGTCACTGGTTCCTAATGAAAGCAGTAAAAATGACCTTGTCTCAGCAGAGGGGAGGAAAATTCACATACCTGGGCAAGACTAAATGAAATTGAATGTTTTTTCAAAGTAAGACAGTCAAAGACAGCCAGATACTGGCAGTACCTCCAGAGTCCCCATAGTGGGACCAACGCCCAAGTGGGTCTCCAATGGTACCAGGACTGCTACTCTTTGAAATTCATTTGGGGAATTCTGAGCTGTCCTAGGTTTTGTAAGGTTTCGGAATATGACCCAGGGAGAGGACCATCAACATCACTAAAATACTATACAGATTAACTAAATGATTACCCATGCAATTTAAATTACTGTATCTGTAACTCCTTATTCCATTTAGTTCTATTATCACATTCCTTTAATTATATATATATAAAGCTAAGTGTATGTATGTAGGTATGTATATATATATATGTATGTATGTCCACTAAAGAAATCTGCACAAATTTTTCACAGCCACTCTCTGTGACTCAGGGAACGTCATATACCAGGTTACCAAAATAAACTTATTAACCACCATATACAGGAGCCATTGTCTGCTGCTGCTGTGACAGTTGGAAGCTGAGCATAAGACACTTATGTGTGAGGTAAGATGTGAAGTAATATGTGAGGTAATCACCATATACAGGAGCCATTTTCTGCAGTGGCAATAAGCGACCAATCACAGCTCAGCTTCTATTTTGCCACAGGTCATTAATATGAGCTCTAAGCTGTGATTGGTTACTATAGACAATGAGTATAATACAGCTTATGTGTGAGGTAAGATGTGAGATAGTATGAGGTAATATGATAAACACCATATACAGGAGCCATTGTCTGCAGTAGCAATTAAGCAACCAATCATAGCTCAGCTTCTATTTTGCCACAGGTCATTAATATGAGCTCTAAGCTGTGATTGGTTACTATAGACAATGAGTATAATACAGCTTATGTGTGAGGTAAGATGTGAGATAGTATGAGGTAATATGATAAACACCATATACAGGAGCCATTGTCTGCAGTAGCAATTAAGCAACCAATCATAGCTCAGCTTCTATTTTGCCACAGGTCATTAATATGAGCTCTAAGCTGTGATTGGTTACTATAGACAATGAGTATAATACAGCTTATGTGTGAGGTAAGATGTGAGATAGTATGAGGTAATATGATAAACACCATATACAGGAGCCATTGTCTGCAGTAGCAATTAAGCAACCAATCATAGCTCAGCTCCTATTTTGCCAGAGGTCATTAATATGAGCTCTGAGTTTTGATTGGTTACTATAGGAGTACAATACAGCTTATGTCTGAAGTAAAATGGATAGGGATAGAGACAGCCAGGTACAGAGAAACAGACAGGGACCTTGGGTGACAGAGAGACAGACAGGGAGAGTGGGTGACAGAGAAACAGACAGGGAGAGTGAGTGACAGAGACAGACAGGAAGAGTGAGTGATAGAGAGACAGCCAGTGAGTGAGAGACAGGCCGGGAGAGTAAGTGTCAGAGAGACAGGAGGGCACAGTGAGTGACAGAGACAGGCGGGGAGAGTGAGTGACTGAGTGAGAGACAGGTAGGTAGGGTGAGTGAGTGACAGAGAGACAGCCAGTGAGTGTGAGTTAGAGACAGACAGGGAGAGTAACTGAGAGTCACTATCACTACAAGATGTTTTTCAACATGTATTATCTTCATATATTTGATGTCACACATGTTGGTGATTGTTTCACCGCCTATTTAAGTCAGCTGACCACTGATTCACTATGCTTGAAAATCCTTTTATAGAAAAGGCGAAACGTTGCATCTATGGTGGAATAAAATATTCTCACTTTATTCCTTTGGAGTGCTGCTTTGTTCATCGATCTTTGCTACATTTGGTGGGGTTTGTTGGACCCTTGGCAAAGACCTGCACCCTATTACCTCACACGGTGCCGCTCCACTATTTTCTTTCTTTACTGTATATATATATATTAGCGGTACAGCACAGATATTAATATCCACTGGCCTCCCCCTCCCTTTTCTCTGCTCCTGTATCTGCCAGTGTCCACACAATCTTTCTCATGGTCCTGTAGCTGGGCTGTTTTTTCTGCCAGAAACACTGGGGGTCATTAGAGGGTGGCTCTGTAACGGCATGATATATATATATTCCACCATCTGTCCACATGTCAGCCCCCCAGAGTCATTCCAGGAATGTGTTCCTTGCTCAACGGAACAATGTTACACAGTACACATCTACCTGTAGAAAGGTGTCATGTCTTTGTCGGACACCCATAGGTGCTGATAGCTCCCCCTCTCCCATTGCTCTATCACTTTGTCAATCCTCACTGTAGTCCTGGTATTCTATTCATTAATTACTAGGCTTGGAATAAATATTCACTGTTTCTTCTCATCCCTTAGAGCAACGGATTGTCGGAGAGATGATATAATGGCAGATTGATTCTCTAATCACATCCAGAGATGCAAGATGATATAACGATAGACAGATGATTGTAGCTCTGGATGTGACTGGATTATCTGAGATAGTATAATGTCTAGAATAAGCTGCTCTGGATGCAACTGGAGTATCAGAGATGATCAAATGCCTCTACAACAATGTTGGCTAAGCATATGGCAAGTACAAGATTGCAACTCTGGATATGACCGGAGTATCAGAGATGATCTAAGGCCTCTACAACAATGTTTTCTAAGTGCCAGAATTAAAATCATATTAACTCACACATAAGTTGGCACACACTAAGAATGTCCTACTTTGCCTATAGCAACCATTTAAAGCTCATATTAATGACCTGTAGCAAAACAGAAGTTGAGCTGTGATTGGTTGCTATGTGCAACATGATGTATATCCAAGCTAACTGCCACAACAGCCAACAGACACTGGGGAGACTTATTAGAAGTGTCTAACGCAAAACAGTTCCAGTTGGATCAAGCTTATCTTTAATTTTTTAATACTTTAATGACATTTAACCCCTACCCGCACCAGGACATAATAGTACGTCTTGGTGCTATGGTGGGTGTGTGGAGAGAGCTCACAGGCTGAGCTCTCTTCATGGGTGTCAGCGGTATAATATAGCTGACAACCACCTGTTATTGGCAAGGTTAGTGCTGGCACTTAATTTACCTTCCGACGGGCACTGTTATCTTGGATGGCTGATCGCTGACCCCCGTGACATCATTGGGGGGGGGCATTGGTTACCATTGCAGACCCTGTAGCCTTTTCTTTTATAAACAGACAACAGAAAAAGAAGGGCTACATGAAATTGACCTTTTTTGTATGCCACAAACCAGAATGTATATGAAAATGTTCTCATATTCATAGACGACTACAAATGTTTGTCTTGTAGAAACATTTTTGGCATAGCCGAAATTCAGAAAATAATCACAGCAAACTACAATATAAATCCTTGCATTGGGGACATACGCAAAGAAAAATAACCTTAACTCTGGTTTAATCTGCACCAAAAAAATGACTTGCATGCCTCTAGGAAAGTGTCTCTAGGAAAGTGCCAAGGTTGCACCTATTGGAAGATACAAAATAAGGCGCCTTACACAAAAATGGATGCAACCCAATTGCTGGGACCAAGAAACAGCATACGTTCGGCTGGAGGGGTGAGTGCTGATTACCTATCCCCTCTCAATTCAGAAGCATGCTGCCGGGCCAAATGTACTGCTAAAGATAGAGCACATGTGTGCTCACCGTACCATGCTGTGCATAAGGCACACCTATGGCGACTGTATGCTACCTTCTTCTTGTATAGCACCATACAGTTGCCAAATACAGTCATGTGCAAGGGGCCTTAGACTAGATTAGCCTTATTCTGCGCCTTAGATACTTTTTGGCACAGAGTGTTACTCTGCCTTTTTTCCACTTTCAATAAATTTCCTCAATTATGAATAATCCATTCCAAAGATGAATCATTGTTGCCTTGCAGCTTCTCGCCTTCATCTAAGTGACCACTATTAGAATTAATGTGCTATAATTACAGATAGGAGCCATATGTGGGTTGGTATTTACTACCCAATCTTTTTAATTAATGTGGTCGTTTTTTAAAGGTGCTATTGGCTAATCTTGAGTGTACCAAATAAACAAATTTCAAGTCCGTGCTAAACTTAAGGTCCCTAGATCTGATCCTGGATTTTACCAGCCGTTCAGGTCTGGGTTTGCCTCAAACCACATCCAGTAACACCGGCCAGTACTGGTCAAGGGCATTAACCCCTTACAAACGTATAAATACACGGGGCTCACAGGATGCCGAAACAGGTTTTGTCTGTGTGCCAAGGTTTCCTGCATCTGTGTTGAAGGGAAATTTTGGATAGAGAGTGGTGGTATTATTATAATGGTTAGTAGACAGGTTTGGACAGGTGAAAGCGGAGATGGGAGACAGTGATTACTTCAAGGTTTCTGTGAGTCTTTGAGTGTCTATGGCACGGAAGGTGAAGTGTTATTGAAAGTGAAAGAAAGAAGGTTATGGTCTGAAAGTGGAAAGGAAGAATTAGTAAAATGTTAGAGAAAAAAACAGACACATGTAATATAAAGGTAATAAACACTGTATATACCATTGCAAAGGCTGAAAATGAATTGAAAGGCAGAGTATATAGTTGAAAGATGCATTTAGCAATCAGAGATGTTTTTAAGATGTTTCTTGTGTGGCTCCTTAGTAATGAGACATTTTATAGATCAACAGTAGAACCAGATGATATTATTTATCACTAAGTGATAGTTATAGCTTTGTTATTACTGATAGATTTGAGCCGGTTTCACAAGTTTTCATTGCTCTTTGGACTTTTCATCATATGTTCAATATATTTCCCTTGTGTCATTTCCCATTATTATACATAACTCTCCTTCTGTACCAGGGGAAAGCCTCCTGTCAGCACTCATACTGCTCACTCTTGGCAAGCTTCTTAAAATTATCAAATATATTTGTATTTTCTTTTCAGATGTGATTTGAACTTGGGACCCTTAATATCAGAGAAGGCAACACAGTGTGGTGAGCCTCTTAAAACCGCATACAAACTTGATTACAGATACAAAATACTGGCATGTGGAGATAAATCTACACATCTCCATATCTCTATATGGTTGCATGTCTATATACAAGTAGTTTTCAAGGACTTTAGGCTAAGAAAATCCTCCCTTACTTTAAGGGGTTTTCCGATGAAAGAAAATTTTCATTCCCCATAGTGATCATATTTAACCCTTTACTTTACAATTTTACACAGTTTTATTGCTGTTTTAATCCTATCACTAAGTGACGATCAGTGTAAAATTCCATGGTGTGGGTGGGGACTCTCTAAGGTGACACATTATAATCCATCTTGTCCTGTGAACTGAAAATGTTCACAGTTTATAAACACGTTCATTTAGCTTCTGAAAATTGTACCAGTAGCTGACACATAAAAAGAGAGAAGAGACAGATCAGAGATGAAAGATGATGAGATTCGTGAGATGCATATTACACACAATTGGGGTCATTTACTAAGGGCCCAATTCGCGTTTTCCTGACATGTTACCTGAATATTTCCGATTTGCGCCAATTTCCCCTGAATTGCCCCGGGATTTTGGCGCACGCGATCGGATTGTGGCGCATCAGCGCTGGCATGCACGTGACGGAAATCGGGGGCGTGGCAGAATGAAAACCCAACGTATTTAGTGAATCCCGGCCGGACCCGAATCCACCGCAGAGAACACGCTGCTGGATCGCGAATGGACCGGGTAAGTAAATCTGCCCCAATGAGTAATGAGTCAGACGAAGTCAGACCCCCAGACGAAGGCTCAGCTAGAGCCGAAACGCGCGTCGGGGAGGCGGTCTTCCCGGGCGGTAGAGTATACTACACCTAATAGGTAAGAACTGGCAGCCCCACTGTAAAGTCCCTTGGCACCACACACCTAGAGCCTTGAGGCCACCTGTCCGTCCCGCATATAAGCATAGTCACGGGACAGTATTGGTAAGGCACTGTCCTTCTGGCTACCAGTTACTCACATCCTACATAGATACGCATTAGCTCCACCTAGCCTGGAATGTGACCGCCCTTTTTGGTCTTCTTGTGTTTAACCACCCCATACATTGCTGTAATTTGTGGATATCCTCCACGGGGAGGCCACATGATTTGTCTTCATGGTTTTCTCTGTTCTTCTTTTTAAAGTGTATTATACCCTGTATTATTAATAAAGGTCATGTACAGTTTTTTATCCACAACTACGTGCATCAGTGTCCCTTCTTTCCCTTCTTGGTTGGAGGGTAAATTTGGTTATTAGCAGTGTTTGTAGTGGCACTATCTAGGTGCGGTGACACGAATCAAGGGGTTTAGCTAAAATAGCAATTATGACATGATATGCAGTCTTTTACTTAGGCCCCCCTTCTAAATCTGATCCTATTCGTAAGTTTGTGGGTGGGGACTCTCTAAGGTGACACATTATAATCCATCTTGTCCTGTGAACTGAAAATGTTCACAGTTTATAAACACGTTCATTTAGCTTCTGAAAATTGTACCAGTAGCTGACACATAAGAAGAGAGAAGAGACAGATCAGAGATGAAAGATGATGAGATTCGTGAGATGCATATTACACACAATTGGGGTCATTTACTAAGGGCCCAATTCGCGTTTTCCTGACATGTTACCTGAATATTTCCGATTTGCGCCAATTTCCCCTGAATTGCCCCGGGATTTTGGCGCACGCGATCGGATTGTGGCGCATCAGCGCTGGCATGCACGTGACGGAAATCGGGGACGTGGCAGAATGAAAACCCAACGGATTTAGTGAATCCCGGCCGGACCCGAATCCACCGCAGAGAACACGCTGCTGGATCGCGAATGGACCGGGTAAGTAAATCTGCCCCAATGAGTAATGAGTCAGCTACACACACACACTATCAGATCTGATGTGCCTGCCCCCCTCCCCAGATAAAGAACTTATCTGCCTGCAGTTTGTAGTTTTCCTCACACTGTGTACAGGAAGTCAGTGAGAGCTCTGTGCTGAAATGCAAGGGGAGCAGAGAGAGAGACAAGCTCAGTGAAGCCTTAGACAAGATGGCTGTCAACCCTAAAGTCAGAAGATCCAGGGTTGTGTTCAGGTGCAACTGAAATTGTGTACTGCATGACCGATGGATACAGGTTGGAGTCAGCTACACAGGTTGGAATTATATCTGTGAAATGCTGTATTTCTCTTAAAGGGGTTATCCGGGTTTTCAAAACTAGTGAGGGCCAGGCTGGGGAGGGCTATTTAAAAATAATAAACATGTACTCACCTCATTCGGCGTCGCCAATGTCCCGCGCCGCGGTCCGTTTGAGCCGTGCCCCTGTTTGTTTACAGGGGCACAGAAGCCGCGGACAAGGAGCTTCCGGTCCGCGATGTGGCCGGCTTCTCCCATCCATCCCTATCTTTCAGTGTTGGACGGGAGTTTCCGGACGTCCGGAAGCTCCCTGTGCTCCCTTGTAATCAAACCGGCGCACAGAGAAGACCGGCCGTAGCATGGAACATCAGCAGCGTGGGACGAGGTGAGAACATGTTTATTATGTTTAAATAGCCCGCCCCAGCACTGCCCTCAGTATTTTTTAAAACCTGGATAACCCCTTTAATAACAGTGAATTAGAGAATGTGTTATTTTGTTATCCTGAGTACATTTAAGAAACTTGTCTTTGTGGGTATTAACTACTACATATAATATGTAACTGCCCCCAATCCCAAGGGTCCTGGGTTTAAATCCCATCTGAGGAAAATCTGTAAATATTGCCTGTAATATTTTTTATGTGCCCTAACACATATTTAGATAGCTTGTGTGAACAATATTGGTCTACACAGCAGTCATTTTCAGTTGTGTTCTTAGCATTTTATTTTGTATTTAACTTTATATAAGAAATACCAAAAAATAATACAAAAAAATATAATAAATAATAACAATATTTTAGTATAAACTTGAGAATAACTTGGCACACATACAGCACCATAATTTCATTTTGTAGATCATGATGGCTGTTTATAATCAATGCAATTTTTTCTCTCAACAGGATTTTTGATAACACAAAAAACCAAAGGCTTATGGATTGTTGAAGCTTCCTTGTCTGATCCTCTTTGTTACCTAGTTATATGAGTACATTTATTTGTAAGTTTATTTTCTTCCCAAGATTCTATTAATACTCTGAAATATTCTTATTCACAGCAATGTGTAATAATAGGGTAAGATGATAATGATACATTTGACTTATACATAATTTGAGTTGAATGCAATTTTGCTGTTAAAAGTACAAAGCTTGGATAAACCTTTAAATAGAAAACTGATTGCATTTATAAAGCAACATTTTGCTAGATGTGGCCACTTATGTCACAATCTAGTATTTGTGAATTTAACTTTCCATCATTAGTTGTATCAAAAAAAGAAACTAAGAACACTTAATTTTTTAAGATGAAATTATTTACTTATTATTTTGCTAGCATTCTATCATTCCTTAAAAGTGGGATCAGATTTTAACAGTGATGATTTCCAGTCATGCAAGGTCCAGTTGCTAGAAGCTAACATTATAAACATCAATGACGGGGAAAGTGTCGGCTTAGTGTACGTAGGGCCC
The DNA here is from genome assembly GCF_040894005.1 of Engystomops pustulosus. Classification (NCBI taxonomy): domain Eukaryota; kingdom Metazoa; phylum Chordata; class Amphibia; order Anura; family Leptodactylidae; genus Engystomops; species Engystomops pustulosus. Next base: position 129,059,299 of record NC_092411.1, on the reverse strand, counting down.
AACAGTGAAATGGATTTTGGGTCCCAACCACCTTGCTACATATATATCCATTAAGTCCAGGATAAGGAAATTTCTAGACACAGGTAGTGAAGGTAGCAAAATCAAAAATAAAGTAATACATCTTGGTTTGTACTGTTATCTCAGGGTACTAACTGCACCTGTTTTCCACATTAATGAACAGGCTGTTTTCAGGAGGGTTTTTGTCAATATTTTCTAAAACCTATTTCTATTTTGAGGATACCATAGGTAAATGGGGTCTTGTTTTTTTCAGGATGAAATGTAGTTTTCAAATTTCAGGTTTCTTACGTTCTACTGAAAAGCTTTTATTAACTTTCCGTGCAGTATATTCAAAAAGAATGGAAATCTCACGTTGTTTCTAATTAAAGTTTTTGCGTTTATTGTAGAACCTAAATAACATAAAAACAGTTTTTTGTGGGTCAATACGCATACAACAATACCAAATTTGTTGGCTTGTTTGCTTATTTAAATTCATTTACATAATGCAACCCTTTTTCATCATTGTCTTCCAAGTGCCATAACTTCAACTAGTTTTTAATTTTATACACTTGTGGTACATAAAGCTTTTTATCAATTTAAAATCATTTTTGTGTTATAATTGATTTAAAAAGTCAATTTGGACATAATTTTTCCTTTTTTTTTACATTTTCTTTCAATTACTTTTTACTTTTGTACGATACTGATAGGATATACCTCGATCTCTTGTAGGATACACACCTTTCTCATGAAAAATGCAATAATACAAGTAATATCTACATGCAGGATGTCTCCCCATACTCTGGAGAGATTGCATAACTATTTGTAAGACGCTCTTGCTGGGGCATAATACACATGCGCAGAACCAGGCGCATAGTGTGTGTCCCACCGTGCGACATATTTTTTATGCGCACATTTTGGCGCTCAGCTTGCGTTCCATGTAGCATTTTTCTTCCTTTTTTTCCTTTTTTCAAAAAAAAAAAAAAAAAAAAAAAAAAAAATTTTTTTTCAAAAAAATTTTTTCAAAGAAATTTTTTTTACATGTATCGGAGTACATTGTTGCTGATCAGGGAAGGTCGACACGTGGAAACAACTGGGAAGCATTGCTGTCAACACAGAAGCACTTGAGCACCTTTACACAGACAAGACCAATGGCTGGACTAATCTGTGTCACTAATAAAGCTGTTTGTTATATATAACACAATTTTAATGTCTATCACATACATATACATGTATTTTACATTGTGCACTATGTTTAATGTTCACGATATGTAATTTGACTATGTAATATGCATTATATCACAGTTATACAAAAATGGTGGGAGTATCCCAATTTGTCATGTGATCACCTGTTGTATTTAAATATGGCCACCATTTCACTGTTTGAATGGCTTGAGAAAGGCTCTTGCAGAGCCGAAACGTCGCTGTCACAGTTGCTCACTATGGAATAAAGACACTTTTTTACTTTTATCTACAACGGAGTGCTGCCCGCTTTCTTTATACTATTTGTAAGATGGGTTTTCTTCTTATATGTTTTGTGAATGTAAATGTAAATGTTAGGGCTAAATGAACGTATTAGTGACAAAATTAGACCATTCTAAATTTCACCTCCATTTTCTTTGTTACTATGAAGTTCTAAGGTTTAACAAGCTGTCATCAATAGTTTGAGGGTTGCAGATTTGAAAATGGGGTGATTCATAGGAGGTTTATAATATTATATATTTCAATGCTCATTTAATGCAAAAAATATCCGCAAAAAAGAAAATTCTGTAATCTCCTTGAAAATATGAAAAACTGATGTTTGATTTGTAAGCCATGTGACATTCTAATAAAATATAAAGACATTTTAAAAATGTTGAAAACATAAAGTAGACAAATGGGAAATGTTAGTTAGCAACTAACTAATTATATATATATATATATATATATATATACTCGAGTATAAGCCGACCCAAATATAAGCTGACTTTACCACAAAAAATTGGGAAAACTTATCGACTCAAGTATTAGCCTAAGGTGGGAAAATCACAGTTTTTTTTTTGCTGAATAAAAACTAAAATAGAGAAAATCACCCAGTAAGCTCACTGTGGGATCCAATCCAGAGTAAAGGAGGCACAAGCCTGACTGTGGTATGTACATGGTAACACCTACAATCCGAGGTGTTGTAGCAGGGTGCCTGCTGTGAGTCGGTAACCATAACACATGGCATAATAGTATGGTGCATGTCACGAAGTGCCTTCCTGCTGCACCATACTATTATTGCGCACATTAAAGTTATCATGAACATACATGACTATTCTCTTGGCTGTACTGAGGAGACCCAACCAGGTTGAAACAGTGCTGTCTAAAGTTCTTACAAGTGTTAAGGGGGCTGCATTTCTAGGTAGCAAAAGGAGGCATTGTTTTTCATTTAACACCTTGTAAAACGTATTTGCATACTTTCCAGAATTCCATAGTGGAGCATCTATGACTTTAAGACTCTCCATAAGGAGAACTCTTACCTTCTGACCCTGTCCTCTTGGCTGTCAGACAGGGAGAGCAGTTCTGTAATGTGTACATAGACACAATGCATACATGGCAGCCTTCCCAAAAGGCTCCTTCCTATTTTTCCCCCTTGTGTGTCTGTATTTCATTAAAGCTTCGGGCCTGTGACCCTCTCTACATTTTCTGTTTTCTTTCACAGGTCAGTTGTTTTCATTGATTGCACATGTGTTGTTTTGCTTGGCAGGGCTTGTTTGTTAGGGTAGCATTTCTGGCATAGAGTTAGGATGTCATAGTCTTTGTTTTTTGTCTGCAATGCTAGGAGTGAATCTTAATTTATTGTTTGTCCATGTACAAAGCGCATGCCGCGTCATGGCACGCACTGAATGTAAGATTTCTGTAAGAATTTTGAATGAAGCTCTTAATAAAAAAAACATGGCAGCTGGTGGATGTCTTGTGAGCAGCCAGGGTAAAGAATTTATGTGCCAAAACAAAGGGTTTTTGGACTTTTTGAAAAATAATTTTACAAAATGCTCAATTCCATTTTTAACAAGTTGTACGCTATGTGTTTAAGCTGTTGGCAATTCCGTTTTACAAGCACAGCCAAGTACTAGGACAGCTCTTTGAGAGCAACGGGTTTAAAAAATGAAGAAAAGTGTATCCTTACAGTTCCATCCTGAATCCCTTTGTTTTAAAGAGAACCCGTCATGCAAAATAACCCCCCTAATCTAAATAGATGTTCATAAACTGCGATTAGAGAGCATTGCCTCTATCCCTTCACTGCCCCTCTACATGCCTGTAAACCTAAGCAATGAGGTCCTAAAGCTGTATGCAAATGACCTGTGAAATGTCCAATGAGTCATTAGCATATTCAAGCTGTCCAGCTTATTCATGAGTGGGAGGTACAGCCACACCCCCAGTGCTTGACTAACAGCCTGTATAATGATGTGATTAGTGATGAGCGAGTATACTCGTCCGAGCTTGATGCTCGGTCGAGTATTAGCATACTCGGACCGGCTCGTTGCTCGGACGAGTATTTGCCCTGCTCGATAACGAGCATTTAATTAAAAAAAAAGAAGTGAAGAACAATAAAAAAATACAATTAAAACATTTAATTTAATCGTTTAATTGAAGAAAAGAGTGAAATAACACAGTGCAGAATAGATTGCAGATGTTCGGGAACATCTGCGATCTGTTCCGGAGACACGCGTGTAGAACGGTGTTCTCCGCAATAGTATTTGAAGAACAATATGTGTGAAGAACAACTTCATCTGCAATCTGTTCTGCACTGTGTTATTTCACTGTGCTCGGTCAGTTTGTAATTTTACTGAAAAATGCTCGGGTCTCCCATTGATTTCAATGGGGCTCGTTACTCGAAACGAGCACTCGAGCATTGGGAAATGTTCGGTTCGAGTAATGAGCACCCGAGCATTTTAGTGCTCGCTCATCTCTAGATGTGATGTATGATGGTGTTATGGCTGTTGCATGTGCTTCCTGTTGCTGGCGCTCCCTGCAGCCTGTGTGTGTGTATAGGAGAGATACAACAGCTCCAGGATGCAGCCATGTTATAGCAGAACATGTCGGGTACTTGTGTAGCTCATGTCTGTGTCTCTGTGTATTAGGAGGATACAGCATGTCAGCAGATACAGCACAGACACTAGCAATGCTTTACTATACATTACACACAGACCTGAGCAGGGGGAGGAGAGGGGAGGGGGAACAGGAGTGACATCACTGCCTCTGACCTTGTGACCAGCCTCATTTACATAATAAAGAATAGATGATTTTATAATGATTAATGTATGAAATAACTAGATAAAGGCTGGGATGGGATCCTTGTGAGCTGCTCCAACAGGTAGAGGTGACAGAAATAGTGACAAAGACCTGATGACAGGTGTCCTTTAAACCTTTCTAGTTATTGAGCAAAAGTCAAATTCTTTAGCCAAATTTATTAAGCCAGATTTGTACTTTTATTTTCTAAACGTTTTACAGTGAACAAGTTACACTAGACCTTTAAACTGTGTCAGATTTATCAAAATTTTATGCTGGATAATAAATCTTTCTAGGTTGCTTAGATTGTGAGCCCCATGGGGACATGAACTGATCTGGCAAGCTCTGTGCAGCACTGCGAAATCTGTGTGCGCTATATAAAATAATTATTATTTTTAACACTGTCTATTCTGACCTCTTACCTCCTATTTGTTGGATGTTAGATGACACCACATATTTTATTGCATTGATCTGTCCTTTTACACAAAGCCATACCCATTTTGCCTAACTGTTGCTTTTTTGGAACAAATGACAGATTATTGTCATAAACTGATAAATATTCTTGATTATACTTTTGATAAGACTCATTCTTCTTTTTGGATATATAAAGACCATATTTGTCCTTGCTCTAAAAATCTTGTTTTCTTTTTCGCGCAGTACAGTTAAAAGTTTCACTCCATAATAAGCATGTGTGTTTCAATTACAATTATAATCTCTTAGTCTTCACATGCCCGTTTTTCACAAATATCCCAGATTAATTCAAATAGGTTTTCTCTGGGTTCTAAATAGTATCTTCCTTTGGCTGGGCATCTCATAGCTGTCTTAGTGTCTTATATCAGCCTGACCTAGAAAGGAGTGAGCCTAGTCAGCCCAGGTCATCATCAGTTGTAACCTTCTTTCAGATATCATGTTTCCCTGAGGTCATCCTAAATATAATTTCCACTTTCCTGAGCAAAGTGCATCCAGCTTTTCATTCTTTTTGTTTTGTCAAAATAGATTATGGTAAATGTTGTCCATGACAGTGCCCTATACAACGTGATAAAGCAATGGGATGAGTGGCAGCATATGCTTAAAGGAGTTCAGATGTGGTTAAAGCACATGAAATTGTTTACACAATCCAGAAAATATGGAACACCTTTGAATTGTTGTTGGATTTTTGACACAAAAGCATATTCATTGTACCAATATGGATTTATAATATTAACTCCATTATGATCATTCTATTTTAGGTATAAATGTCCATTTTCACTTCCTTTTTTTATCCTCACTATCCAAATGCCATAACTTTTAAAATGTTCCTTCCTCAGAGCAACTTGAGTATCTTTGATGGGCAGAGTTTGATTTTAAAAGGTACATATCAGGACACCATTCAGCTAAAGTAACAAAAAATTGAAAAAGTTATAGCATGTAACAAACATTGATGAGACAATCAGCATGTTAACACGCCCATTAAATGGGTGAAACCATCTATTTAAATGAAACAATTCCTGTACACAAAAAAGATTAATGCAAATAATTAAGTACAGTTAATGCAGTTTTAACGGTTATAAATATGAATAAAATATCCATAGAATAGGACCTCAATATCAGTATGGTGGAGGTCCAACATTCAGCTCCCCCACAGACTATCTGTTTACAGATTTACCTACTATCTAACTCAAGCCTATAATGTCCCTGTCTAATCTTTCTAGTGACCAGAAGCTGAGAAAAAGCTTAATTTATATTTTTTGCAAATAATCATCAGAAGCCAAGATGCGCATGCCCAGTAGCTCTGGTTTCGGCTGAAAGATGCACCGCTATTTTGAGAGACTATCTATGCAGAGCGTATGTACAGATCTTCAGCTTCAGAGCCAGAGAGCAGAATGGACCTAAGGAACATGCCGAGGATGCACTGGTAGGCAGGATCGGCAGAGACTACAAGGACATGGAGTAGCCTTTGCTCTGATGCCCCAGTAGCCTCTGCCACTCATAAATAAACGCTTCTGGCTGCTAGAAAGATTAGACAAGGGTACTCTAGACATTAGTTACATATTATAAATCTACCATCGGATCTACCTTATAAAGTAAACCCTAATGGTAGGTTTCCCTTACTTACAAACAGACTGAAAGGCTACTAGGGCAGTTCTCAGAACCCCTCCATACTGCAGATTCATATATTGTTAGACTGTCTCCCCCTCCTTCCCTCCTCCTGCTCGGCACTCCCCCTCCCTCTGCCTGATGTAATTTTAAGTCAGAACAGTAAGTTTCAGGACACAGGGAAGTTGGAAGTGCTCCTTGTACACTTTCAGGCTCATTATCATAATTGTAAAAGTTGATTTTACAAGAAAGGAGGCCATGGATAAAAAATATAAGAAGTCACAGTGCTTGGATCTATGAGTAAGTGTCCTTGGTTTAGATATATGTCCTATGGTGTAGATTTCCTGAAGACAAAGCTCATTTTCCCTATGAGGACCAAGCTTCTTTTTTCAAATTTATCATGCGTTATTATAGGCAGTAATAACTTTAGAATGCTTTAACTTAACCAACTGAATTTGGGACTGTGTTTTTATGTCATATTGTACTTCTCATTAGAAACAAAAGCAGCATCAAGAAAAATTTGAGCAGCACAAACATAGCACAATTGATTGGCACCAGTTTTGTTTGATTTGGGCAATGTGGGCGGGGGGGGGGGGGCTGGTTGACCTCTGATGATCTCTGGAAACTTTTATCAATATCTTAAAAACGATAGGGGCACAAACCAGCACGAATATAGCACAAACGTTGGACATCAATTTTGTTAGATTTGAACAAGGTCGGGGACCAACTTCACTCAGGCATGTGTGGCAAAATGAAGGCAGGGGTTAAACATGATGTAGGCAGTCAGGACTCGGGACAGGCATATGGGCATGATATGAATAAAGCTTAATATCAAGTATTTTACAAGACCAGTGCAAAGCTATTGTTAAATAAATAACCCTGTTTTTAAAATGGCTTGAAAAGGTTTCTGGTACATTGATGAGATTGAGATTGCAGAACAGAACAGTCAACCAAATAAAGATAGCTAATAAAATCTGAAGTACAAGACAATGATTTTATATTTGTATAATTATCAGTGTGTAGGTGATTCTTAACATTTAGGATCCATGTACATTCTTGGTTAAATAGGATAACTGTGTTACCATGTTATAATAAAAACATATTGTTTGAGCTTCATTGTGATTAAGACCAATATATAAAGCTGGGTAATGTAAGCTCAATGATTGGACTATGCCAGTGTGTTTTATTACTTTTCTATACTTCATTGCATTCCAAATAAATACCTCTAGAAGCTATTACAGTGTAGTGCTATATTCTATTACTTAACCAAACAATATAATCTGATATACTAAATATAACAAACATACATTATGAAACATCCTAAAATATTACTTTATGGAGTGTCTGATTTATACTGCCCAGTGAAAAGTCATTTTGTTTTTAGTTTGGGTTCTGGAGCTATGTTGCTAAAATATGAATTCCCTTTTTATTGCATATTATTCTGAGAATGAAAGCTAATGTCTGTTCTTCCAGGATTGAGGTGAAACAATGATGGAATTGCCAGTTCCCCAGGAGAATAGAAGTATATTTAAAAAGGTCAGAAAGTTTGGAAAAATGATATTACAGAAAACATAATAAAACTAAAAACTATTATGTTTTATGACATTAGTTCACACTTTCAGATACAGATATAGACAAATGTTGCATTGATTTCCATTGGGAACGTGAAAGAGAACATTTAAAGTAGTACATCAAATATCCCAGTAAACCAGATTATATGTATGAATGAAGCATTCTTAGTATTATAAGAACAGTTGCATAATTAAAAATAGAAGCAAGCTAATAAAATATGCTTATTTCTTATATGTTTTGCCTATATGAATTAGAATGCATTGATCATAGTCATGTGTGTAGATAAATACTCAAGACCCAATGCAATAAAAAATGTTCAGCTTGGGTTCTCTTTCTCATCTCAATTTCCCTTCATGCTAGGCAGATGCAGCCCTCAGTTGAATTTTACCACCTCCACCGACTCCAACTTATTGTGGGGTATTTATCACGGCTTCTGCGCCACACAAGTGGTGTAGAAATGCTTGCTTATTGCTAGCAGTTGCAATTATTATCCCTTTACTGCCACCTCCACGCCAAAGGCATAGCAGGCAGGGAGTGGGCTGAAGCGGTTCCTGTCCCACTGCAACCGGCGACTTTTCATGCCTGGCTTATAAATAAAGTTGCTGCAGCCATCGATTTTTTATTAAAAAAATCACAGAAATAAATGCTGTGCAAACCCCCGCCGGATACATCAAGAGACCGGAGCCTCTTCATATAACAAGGAGGTTTACAAAGGCTACTGAGGACAGAGCTGCTTGCTCTGAAACGCGTCTAGCCATAACAGCCATAAAACACAGGATCATGACCCAACCCAGCCACTCACGGAGAGAGCACCCGTAAACGACTTTAAAGAGACTTGCAAACAAAATATCTCTTGCCACAAACTCCTAGGGATGGACGCATCCCGCTGCTTGTAACAAAACACTCACCACGACCTCAGGACAAAGAAGTTATAAAGCTGCAGAAACTCTGTCATCTGACGCAAGATCCACGCCAAAACAGGCGCCTTGAATGCCATTGCGCAACACACGTGGCGGTGAAGACAACATTGTTCATACAACCTTCTATTATCCTCCGATATGGAGAAACAGGGGTCTGTGACGAGAACAAGCCAGAACCAACGAACCGTGAGTGCCTGTCCACATAACGCTAATTGCAACATATCATTGGGCCAATCCCATTTTTTTTTTTTTTTTTTTTTTTAGCCACATATACTGCAGATATAGGGCCCTATATCCTGCCAGTTGCAAAAGATACCTCCTGGATATCCACTTTTTTACCATATGCATATGAACGTTTTTATATAAAAATATTTTTCTCTTATACCTCACAATATAAGTAAAATACTTATCCTTAAACCTTTTTTTTTTTTTTAAACTTTATTTTAAACCAGTTGTTTTTTGTTATAAAGACCAAACTTTTATGTACAGACGTCTGTAGGTCTGATTTTGCATTATCTTTGTATTTATTTGTATATAATTAGATTACATAAATTAAAATTTTCATATTAAGAAATCTGGCACCGGCCCTTATTAGTGCCCACCTATACACCACCATCTTCATATACCCGGCTGCGCCGAATGCTCAGTGGGCTATCTACCGGCCTTTGTTTCTATTAGAAGATGCCAATCCACAGATTCCAAAAGACCTATCTCATATGGGTACATGGGAGCTTATTTATTTTTTCTTATTTCAGTTATTTTTTTGTGGTAAATGTTACTGAAAATAAACTTCTCAGTCTCCCATAGATCACTTACAAACTATTTCTTTAAGTGAAGGGAAGTTTATTAGTAATGCATATGCATGAGCTCTATAAAACAGGCCAGAACTCAAATTCATCCATGAGACATACTGATCGCACTTTCGTTGGTTTGTTCGCTGTTTTCGGGATTTGCACAGCTTTGACAGGTATTTAACAGGGGGTTTGCACTGGGATTGTGTCGCACGCAATCAGATTTTGGTGCAACTGCGATTGCTTTCAGGCAACAGAAATGGGGATGCCGTTGGACAATCTGACTGATTCGGACAGAGCACAGGATTTAAGTTTCAAATTGTGTCACAAGACAAGGCACTTACATACACCAAGAAGAACAAGGTACACTCTGTCGGACCTGAGCAGGGAAGAGACACATTCACGATATTGAGCGCACAATCTTAGAGATTGGCGGCACAGTCCATTATCGTTGGACAAATGCACTGCGAACTCCTCTGACCGAGTAAGTAAATGTGCCCCATACAGTTTATATGCAAAAATTACACTGTCAGGAACCAGGGGCATTGGACCCACTGGACCACCACGGATGATGACGTAAGCCAACACCTGAGAGCAGAGTCTAATTGGCACCCGGTTTTCACCAGAGCCCGCCGCAAAGCTAGATGGACTTGCTGCCACGTGGTAGTACAAGACGAAGTACAAAGGCATATAGCAGAATCGTAGTCGAGGATAGGCAGGTGGTCAGGACAGGCAGCAAGGAAAAGTCAATAACGGAACCGGGGTCACAATGGAATTCACAACACAAGAGCATCAGAAACAAGCTTTCTCTAAGGCTGTGAGGCACATAGATCCAGCGCTGGACACAGGAAGGGGCTGGATATTTAATAGAATTGGCAGCCGGCCAGTGCCAATTATTGGCACACTGTCCCTTTAAACTTTACAGAGCCGGCGAGAGAGAAGATGTTGGCAAGAGTGCATGCCTTTGATGGCATATGGTTTTTCCAGAGAATTGGTACAGCAATGGGTACACTTCCTGGCCTGTTTTGAGGGTTGATATGTATTTTCCCTGGACAACCCATATGCTACACAGGTGAAGACATTCCATAGATATGTTGGTGACATTTTTATTGTTTGGGAAGGCTCTGAGCAATCCTTTTTTGATTTTTTGGCACATCTTAATAAGGTGAATCAGATGAACATGCAATTTACTGCAGTATTTGGAGAAAGAGAACTTGAATTCTTGGATGTTAAGGTGGAGGAATTGAACGGTAAATTATGCCTTTAGAAAACATACGGCCACTAATTCCCTCCTGCATTATGTTAGCTATCACCCACATCACACAAAAGAGGGCCTACCATTCAGCCAATTCTTACGGTGTAGGAGATTAAACAGTGAGGAAACTTAATTTTATGCACAGGCTGAGGAGTTAAAATCAAGATTCAGGGAAGGGGGTTATTCTGCACCCTTACTTAACAAAGCTCTAGACAAAGCAATTAGTATACCACGGGAGAATATCCTTATAATTAGAAAAGGTCCATGACAGAACAGAGAAGGAAAAGAAAAACGGTTTGGTTTCTCCTTTGATTGCGGTCCCTGTGAGATGGCAATTAGGACATCCATTAACAAGCATTGGCATATCCTCAAACAGGACCCCCAACTCACCGAACTTGCTATGATCTTTTGGGACAATTGATCCACAGCAGATATTCATCCCCCCGTGGTATCTGGCTCTAGAAAGGAATCCCGAAAGGTAATTATAGATGCGGGTCTTGCCGCTATTGTAACTTTAACAGCAAGGGTGGAATTTTGGTGGAATTACCCAGCCGGTAAACACCTTCATAACCTGTAGGTCGACCTTTGTTGTATATGTGGTATTTTGCCTGTGTCAGACTTACTATATTGACAAGACCATAAGGAATTTGTTTACCCTTTTTACGGAGCATAGGAGGTCCATCACAATGGGGATGCAAGTGTGCGGAGTTTCTCAGACATAGAGAAGGTAGAATGCGTTCCAGAAGGAGGGGATCACTCCCTCAATTTGCTGCGTCGGGAAAGTAGATGTATTATGAAATTCGGGGCCATGGGTACATAAGGTCTGAATGACCGCAAAGAGTTAAATGTGTTTCTCTAGTTTCTGGGGATCAGGAATTGTCCATCTACAAGCATCTAGATATATGGTAGTGGCTCTTTATGTTTGATTTTATTAATATGTCTCACAATATGTCTTCTATTTTTAACTGTACTCTTCCCTATCTTTTCCCCTTTAACACCATTTTGAAAAAATATATATGTATTTGTGAGATAACATGTTTAATTTCGATTAGGTGTTTAGCTTTTTGAGCCTTATAGGGAACTGTAGGGGTTTTTGTCCAGGGTGTGTTTTAACATTGCTTGCGGTTTCTATGGCGATGCATCCCTGCATTCTTTCCTATATCCGTCGGGACACGCACATGCATTGTCACTGCCCTGAGAAAGCGTGAAATGGCCCATTGGCCTGATGGCCATGCATACCTCCACACTTTGGATGAATAAAAGAAGTTTGTTCACTTAGATCGGTGAGTGCCCCTTCCTTTTTCTTTTCTTGGACTTACTATATTATGCTATGAAGTAATGCGTAACCCATGTGAACGTTGATGCTTTCAAAAACCTTCCCCACCTCACTTGCTCTACTACGCTGGTTGACCTGTCTGGTTGACTGTGCTCGCATATATTCTTCCACTGTTTCTAAAATACTTATAAGATTCAATAAAAAAGTGTAATATGCTTTATGATAAAGCAGTAATCATAGATCACTTCATATAATTTAATAGAATTATTCCATCAGTAAATATAGTATAATGATTCTAATTATTATGAAACAGAATAAAACATCTGTTAATTGGCCCTGGCCATTTTCAGAATTCCATATAAGCCTGCCTCTTCCTGCACACCCTGCCAGATCTTTGTGCTTTAGAGCAGTGATTTTCAACCTTTTTTGAGCCGCGGCACACTTTTTATACTTAGAAAATCCTGGGTCACACCACCAACCAAGATGACACTAAAACAGTCATATTATACATATAGTTAATAATATAGATTCTAAATTTATTTTACTCACTCAGTGTGAAACCTGGGCCTGTTTCGATAAACACAAAAGGGATATCCTGGCAGGAATGGTGGAAAGACACACACAAAGCTCTTCCTCAACAGTTCTCAGTTTCTCCCTGTTTTTAGTATATGGTGCTGATTATTATGTGACTCATATACTGCAATATAAAGGGGTACAATGAGAAGTACTATGGCCATGAGGCCAGAGTACAAGTGCCAGCTCATATACTCAGCATATGAGCTGGTACTTGTAGTACTCCAGCCTCATGACTATAGTATTTCTCATGTTACATTTCTTATTGTTATATGCAGTATACTGCTGGAGTACTACAAGTACCAGCTCATATGCTGAGTATTCTGCCAACAGTTCATATACTCAGGCAAAAGCTCATATAGTCAGCATTATTGGTGGGCATTACCTTGGCGGTGGGCAAATGCGGGAGTCTCTCCGCTCTCAGGATGATGCGCTGGCCTCAGTGACGTCATTTTGTCGCACGAGGTTCAAAGCTTGCGCATGTGTTATTGTACATGTCTCCTACATTGTAAGAAGCCGTGACTGCGCATCTCTGCACATTGCCGGGAAACAAAACACAGGGGGCACCATAGTTTGGGGAAATTTCCCCGCGGCACACCCGACCATGTGTCGCGGCACACTAGTGTGCCACGGCACACAGGTTGAAAATCACTGCTTTAGAGAAAGCTGTGTCTGATGTCTTGCGCTGTTATTGAGATTTCCCGTTTTGACCCCGGTTCCATTCCTGATTACGCTCCTCTGCCGCCTGCCCTGACCTATTGGTACATCCCCGACTCTGATCCTGTGCTTCCTGTCCTGACCTCCTGCCTCTCCCCGACTACAATATTGCCTGCTATTCCTGTACCTGTACCTTGACTGCCACCGCAGGCAAGTCGTGCCTGTGAAATTACCTGGTGGTACCAAGCCGCAGCAAGTCCAACCCGCTTTGCGGTCGGCTCTGGTGAAAACCGGGTACCACTTAGACTCTGGTCCCAGGTGTTGGCTTGTGTCATCGTCCGCGCTAATTCAGAGGATCCACTATCTCTGAGTCTGACAGTTATTAGGGCTTGTTTATTGCAGAAAAAGGATAATGGTTAATTGGTACTATTGTTAGGTACAATACAATATTGTCTAAATGTTTTATGGAGTCCACAAAATATCCCATCAGGGTCACTGTTATCAAAAATTGGGAATGCCCTACTAGTTTCAAAGCCTTGCTGTGTTTTGGGCCTTTCCTAACTACTATTGAAAATTTATTTTCATGAATGCTTCTGTCTTGATCCTTCTTGATTTGAGTTTACCTATTATTATGGAGGATGACGCTTCTGAGTTTTGGTTGAAGGCCATTTTGTCTCAGGGTACTGAATCCCTTACTAATCTACACCCAGTAGGTAATCATGAACTCCTGGGCATAAAATGGGCTTTTAAGGAGTGGAGACACTTCCTTGAGGGGAGCTAGACACCAAATTACAGTAATAACTGACCACCTATATTGAGATAAAAGACTAAGCACTGTGTAGGCGTATCAGGCTTTGTTTTTCACTTGTTTTGACTTCATCATTGCATATCGTCCTGGGTCTAAGAAAACTAAGGCTGATGCACTCGTAGTGTCTCCGGTCATTTCTGTCACTGACCATGACTTAGCCGCCGCACTTGGGATAATGCCCAAGATTCTCTTCCTGACAATGTTCCTGCTAAGAAACTGTATGTTCCCTCTAATTTCTGACTCCATGTTCTTAAAGCAATACATTTCTCAGTTTTGGTTGGTCACCTTGGTATTGCTGAAACTAAGTATCTGCTGTCTGGGTCCAACTGATGGCAATCCTGGACCCATGAAGTCTCAGGTTTTGTTGACACTTGTGATATCTCAGACAATGCACTTTCAGTGAATTCAGGTGACCAGGTAAGTAAATGTGCCCCTTTGTGTCCAAATACTTAATGCCTTGTACCTCCTCAGGCTATAGTACCAGTGTAATCACTCTAAATCTGGAGGTCCTAATTAGGGTCCAGTGGCCCCATGTGAGAGGAGGGTACTGTCACCTCTGCACCAGCATTCTCCGATATTTGGACAAGTAGGTTTAGGAGACGTTGAGTTTTGTCTCATCTGGCAGTCTGAACTGGCTGAATGGTCTGATATCTGTCACACCCTTCACTCATGCTGTTTCCACCTGCAGCAAGGCCTAACCTTCCAATAATTTTTTAGCTAAGGCTCTACCCTTGCTGGTCAAGCTCCTGTCAAGCCAGTTCACAATGCTTGGTCCTTATTTTTGCTGTTAATCTGGTATCTCAGCCTGGAATTCTTAATTCTCTTTTGGATTGCAATTCTATCAAAGTTTTCTCCTTCTGTTGCTGTCCACTACATCTTATTATGTATTTGTCTGTCTGTCTGGTTATACTTAGCATAGTAGGGGAACGTAGTCCAATTATTGGTCACCGTTAAGGGTGGACCCAATAATTAAGCAGGTTACAGACTGGGGTGATCAGTATAAGAGCTCACTATCTTTGTTAGTGTCCTGTCATTATAATAGGAACTCAAAAATGTCTGCTTGGATTTATTATGTTTTCTGCTAAAATATTATCATGAAAATAGTATATTGTATGAGTAGACAAAATTAATTTTAGCAGTCTCCATGCCAAATATCTTTAATAAACATGACACTTGTGAACATGGCCTAAATCTGACCACACATCTAATTAACCTTCTTTGAGGTTATGTTCTTCACTTAATTTTCTAATCTGCTTGTTATAAGAAAGTGACAGCTACGGCTTATCAGACACATTAGCATTTAGTTCTGGAAAACCCATTCACAGTTGAAATAAAATAATGATTAATATATGTTTAATACAAGAAAAATAGAAAAAGTATTTATGATGTCAATAGTTTTTATTGCTTCATGGTAACCTTAAACTAGGTCGAGCCTCTATGGCTATTTGAAGAGAAAAAACGTACAGGGACAAACTGATCACTTTTTAAATGATTAAAATCTTAAAGGATCAAATACATGATGATTCCTTTTCAGGTGACTGGTATTGTTTTATAAAAACTATCATTTGCTATCTGCTAAAAATTTGCATGGTGGATTATTTCACACAATGGGGCACATTTACTAAGGGTCCACGGACAGCGATTCCGTCGGGTTTTCCCGAATATTTATATTTTGCACCAAATTGCCCTAGGATTTTGGAGCACGCGATAGGATTGTGGTGCATCGGCGCCGGCTTGCACACAACAGAAATCGGTAGGCGTGGCCATCGTCCAACCCGACGGATTCGTAAAACCCACAGAATTTAAAAAACTAAATGTGTCTCAAGATCACGCACTAACATGCACCAGGAAGAAGAAGGTGAACTCCGGCGGACCTCAGCGCAGCAGTGACACCTGCAGGAAATTGGACGCATGACCTTAGTGAATTACGCCGTAACCGAATCTTCGTCGGAGAACACACTGCGTGATCGCGACAGGACCGAGTAAGTAAATGAGCCCCATTCTGTTAAAGTGCCTCAAAAGTGCAAAAATATTGATCTGAATGGTAGTAAAACATTGTCTGCATATTTTCTGTGAGAAAAAAAATATAATAATAAGGAGGTTAATTAGTTCACAAGTTGTACCCCTTAAAGGGATTGGTCATTTCAACCCATGTTTTTGTAATGTGTGTGTAGTTATGGGGGGCATGATATTAGGTAATTTACCAATATACATTGATTAAAATTTTTCACCCCTTTCTTGTTATGTAAATTGAGCCTCCTTTCTTTTAACTCATCAGCCAGACATTCCTGACCACAAAATGGCCGCTGATGAAAAGTCATGTGATCTCTATTTGTTCATGAATAATGGCCCTACAGGGATCTTATAATAGTAGTCATGAATATAAGATCAAGGTTCTGGAAGGGTGTTCATGGACAGATAGAGATCACATGACCCTCCATCTGCAACCATTTTATGGTAAGGAATGTCTGGTCTGGCTGTTGAGATAAATTGCTATATATTGATAAATGACCTAGTATCCTAAGCTCCACACTTACACACACATTACAAAAAAACATGAGGTAAAGTGGCCAACCTCTTCAAGTGATAGCTTGAACATTGGTGAGGACACGATTTTTGGGAAAACCACTGTTTTTATAAATATATGAATATTAATGTGTTTTGTTTACAATTTTTGTTTTACAGGATTCATGGGGATTTCTTATTTCCCCATTTTAGGCAATGTTTTGAGGTACACTGAAGAAAGTGTGATCCACCACTGCAATATGCAATGTGGAGGGGTAGAACAATTTGTGTGGGAAAGCTTGTTTCAGTCCCCTGCAAAGTCCCTGCAAACACTATGGCCAGTTGTCTAGCCACAACATTTTATCTAAAAACAGTGAACATGGTCAAATATAATAAACTTTAATGTATGCATATCATTTTTCTTCTTTTATTGTGCACTCATTGAACTAAAGCCTAAAATACAAAAGTCTATGTAATGTATCCACAAAATGAAACTCAGTGAGTGTCTGTAATTTGTGATTGATTTTATAAGTAATTCATGTTTCATATTGCAGTATAGTTTATTGTTTTAAGTTCTTATTTTCTGGAGGCCATACATCTTCCAATGCTGCACTGTTTTCTGTGCTCTGAAGGGATTACAAATTTGCATATATGTTATCTATTTCTCACCACAAGATAACCAAGGACATGTCAGCACATAATAGGATAGTGTAAAACATTGCCTTTCAGCAACAAGTCTGGTGTGGAAGTGTAGCTATATCAACGATGCAAATAAAAATGTGTGAAATTCAGCTCCATTACTGAAAACAGAAATATTTAAAACACATAAAAATACACATTAAAGACATATGTATGCAGCAGACAAAAAATTATTCCCGGGGAAGATGGCACTCCATAATAAATGCTGAAACTAGATATATGAACATTTGCTGCTCTTCAAAGCAGTGTAATAAATGATGGTGTACACAAATCTGTTTTTGGGCTGAAAGTGCGATTTATTTTTCTGCTGCCAGACATGTAGTTGTTTTATTTTTAACTCGTTAATGGCAAAAAAATTCCTATAAATGTACTGTAAATATAAGCCTAGTTTTTCAGCACAAAAAATGTGCTGAAAAACTCTAACTCGGGTTATAATTGAGTCGAGGAAAAAAACAAAATGTGTACTCACCTTCTGACCCCCCCCCCCCCCCCGACAGGTCCTCTTCTATCCATCAATCCCTCGGCATCGGATCTGTGTCAGCACGGTCCGTTGCAGGCATCGTGGCGTCAGCCGCACTCTGACATTCTAATGTGTATGCCAGCATCGGCACACACTATGATGCTATGATGTCAACAAGCGGCTGACGTCATGGTGCCTGCGATGGGAGGGACACTTTTAGATCAAAAAGTCCTCTTTATGTGCACAATTTAAGACCCTTCCATGTTCTACAAAGACATGTCACCACACTAATCGGTATTTATCGTGGAGAATAGTAATGTGAACATTGGACTATATATCACACGGATATTTTACAACAAACTCTGTTCTTAACAAATCCTATTGCTATATACTGATTGGAAGATTCAAAACTTCATGGACAAACACATGATGGTGTACAAACCTTTTTGAACACGTAAGAGAAGACACAAGTGTATTTGTGTAAAAAAAAATTTTTGTACACCTTTTGTCTATTTTTATGTCTATTTTAGGCTACTTCCTGTTATTGTATAGTGTGTAATAAATTCAGTATTGTTCATTACAACTATATAATTAAATTTATGCGAGAGTGATAGGGCTTATAAGCTACTGCTGCTCTGGACACTGTATGATCTTCACTGTAATGGTTGACACTGGCGTTTGGCGGATACTATTTAATGAAGGTGCCAGTTGAGGACCTGTAAGGCATCAGTTTCTAAAACTAGAGACTCTAATGTACTTGTCTTGTTGCTTAGTTGTGCAGCGGGGACTCCCACTTCTCTTTCTACTCTGGTTAGAGCCTGTCTGTGCTCTTCTCTGAAGTGAGTAGTACACACTGTTGTAGGAAATCTTCAGTTTCTTGGTAATTTGTCACATGGAATGACCTGTATTTCTAATAACAAGAATAGACTGTCGAGTTTTTTTGGCCATTGGAAGAGTTTCATAAAACGAAGAAATGTGATGTTCCAGATTCTCATCCAGCTCAAAGGTAGGTCAGTTTTAAAGCTTCGCTTATCAGCTAAACTGTTTTCAGCTGGTTTTCAAGGGTTTTGTAAACATACATTAGTCTTCTTACACAGTGAGCAAACACAATGGGGCAGATTTATCAAGCTGTCTGAAAGTCTATCACAGCTCAGCTTTAATTTTACCAGTGCTCATGAATACTTTAAAGGGGATCTGTGATTGGTTGCTATGGGCAACTAGAAATATTCTGACTTTCAGACAGCTTGATAAATCTGCCCCAATGTACTGTTAAACCACTGGAATGGTGGTTGTTGGAAATTGGCTTATATACACCTATGTAGATATTACATTAAAAAAAAATCCTTCCTTCTCTTCCCTGAATGTTGGATACGTGCTCCTCATTTAGTAATTTCTACTAGATCATCAGGATACTGCTTATTCTGTTGACTTGCTACTTTTACTTTCTTCTGTTATTATTATGCTGCTATTCGGCATACTGTAATGCTGTTACGTCATGTACTTTTTTTTGAAAATTTAAAATAAAGAGTTGGAAAAAAAAGACATATGCTGCTAGAATTGTCATTTACCAACATTTACAATGTATATAATGTATTTATGATTTGTTTAATGTTAGTTTTATTGAAAGAAAATGTGCTTTTCTTTCAAATATAAGGAAATTTCTAAGTTGTTTATTCACCCAAGGTGCTCAAACCGACCCCAAAGGTTTGAGCACCTTGGGTGAATAAACAACTTTTTTTCATACGGATGTGATGCCTCAATCATTTTGTCATGATAACTGTGTGTGCCCACAGCCATAAAAACCATATGATGTAGATATTTAATGAACCAGGCTGTTGCTGACATGCCAAATAGGATCATGTAATGCACATTGTGCAAATATAGTTATGAAGTTTTACAATAAACTTGTCAGACTGTGTGTGAAGCACTGGCAAAAAGAACGTCTTTGGAGCTTGCAAATGTATTTATAAAGTGTATTTATAAAGTGCACTTGTCTGACACTTTATCAAACTGTGCACCTAAAGGGGCCTGGTAGTGCTTAGTCGGTGACACATTTATTACCGTGATTCGACACAATTGTGTTGCACAATGTATAATCTAAGTGCACCAAAAAGAAAAAGGTGCAACTGTGTCCACACTTCCCAGAGAGGTGCAGATTGGCCATATAATTGAATAGTATTGAATTATGTGGTGCATCCTGCACATTAGTGAGAAAATCTATGGAAGGCAGTTTGCACCACTTTCTATAAATATGGGCCATTGTCTACAGTTTTGGGCCACAGTAAAAAAGAAAAACATAGCTTGAATGGGTTTTAATGCAGTCTCGGTTTCAGGAGAAGAGATAAAAGCGATTTTGTCCCTAGATTTTACCCCATTCAACTACTAGTCCACTCAGGTAGGGTATGAAATGTCCTTTCTATAATGGCCTCTTGTATGTGAAATTTTGCCCTTTTACCAATAGAAAATATGTATCTTCAGTTCTATAGCACCTCACTGAGATAAACTTTGCTTATGCGGACCTTTTGTTCTTATATGATAGATGTCAATCCCACCAAATGATCTGTTTCTAAAGTAGTGACAGCTCTTAGCTGGTGATGAGCCACCCAAACTGCAATGTTCGGTTCTGAGCCGAACTTGGAGTGTTTCAGGTACATGGACCCAGAACCCGAATGTGAATCAGAAGTTCGGGTCAGGGTTCCGGATAAAACTGAAAGTGTTGTGATGGCAGCCAATCAGGCAACATTTAGCCTCTAATGGCTGTGATTAGCCAAGTGGGACATGTGACCCTTTTGTATAAGAGGTACGGTCATTACTAAGAGGAAAAATGGAGATAAAAGGTTTCTGCAGACAGGGAAAGTCAAATTGCCCTTTTCAGGGTAGTTAGGGAGAGGAGGCTGCTATACAAAGGGACAGCTAGAAATTTTAAATAATTGCCCTTTTATGGGCAATGTGCAGAGATGCATCTGTATACTTATATTAAAGTATAGTGTTAGTGATTGTGACTACATGTCTAATCTCAAACAGACTAATCCCACAGTTACTGTCTTAAGTCAAATAGTCTAATCCTGCAGTCACTGCATGACTAATGTCAAATAGTCGAATCCTACCATTATGGCATTTTACTATCAACTCGTCTAATTTTGCAGTCACTGCATGCCTAATCTCAAACGGTCTCATAAGCAGTCACTGTCTGTCTAATCTCAAAACGTCTGCATTACTGCAGATTTGGCATTTCTATATTTAGATAGCGTAATAGCTCAGTTATTGCATTTATATAATCAAATAGTGCAGTAACTGTGACATGACTCCTGGCATGAAACTATGGATCCTCCATTTTTAATTTCTGTTTAGGTAAATTGCTCAAGAGACTAGTGCTTGCCCTCTATCCCTTGGAGGTGCTGACCTGGCCCATGGTGTCATCACTGACAAGAGGATATGCCTATTCACAGCCAATGTGGACATCGTTATGTTCATTAAGATGAACCAAGCATTGATTCCATGGAGTAAGTGGTTAGAGTGCTGTCTTTCTCCTCCTCCGCCTTTTCCACTTAACTCACCACATCCATCTCTGACACAAAAAAAGGTAATTAATTAATTAATTTTTTCACTTTGTTATTTCTTGAGTATTTGCCCTAACCAATGTTTGCAATGGATATGAGACAACATAGTGAAAATAACTGCATTGGGATACCACAATGATATAGCACAATGATATTAACTTTGTGTACAATCATGCCCTATTCCAGCACAGTGACATTAGCAGTATTGTATTTGGTTTTAATGAATTTATTTATCTTGTTTTATCTTATTTTTTATTCTCTGATATTATTCTCTATACATTATTAAGTACTTTCTCTGACCCATTTGTTGGGGGCAAGTTCTCTGTTTTGCAGCCCTCGACCACCATATTACGGCCATTTTTGGTTGTTAAAGTTTGGGTCTCCCTTGATTTCAAACCAAACTTTTTCTTGAAGATCAGGTGAGCTAGCTGAACCCAAACTTCAATGGATCTGTTCATCGCTACTCTTGGCTAATCCATGCCATTTGTTTCTTAACATCCCATGGTCCTATTTGGGTATTGTTATTTTAACTTTACATTTATTTCCCCATCAGACATTGGTGATGTTTCAGCAACACATTACAGTACTTCTTAATCAGTGAACATAGTGCATGTGAAAAAATAAATACGGTAACCACCAAAAGGTGATGTAATTGAATTTATGCATACACAACTTTCATATAATAATTACACAAAAGCTTGTATGTTCTGAAGTTGGTCCTTAGAAATAGGCTGACAGAAGTTGTGCCCTCAATTTTGTATGCATGACACAATTCTGTTTTCTTACAATGGATTTGTATATGATCTTTCATTACATTGTTATTCATTTATATGGCATATATTGTATGTATGACATTAATATTGCATGAAAATAATTCATGGGTATTTCCTATTCCATTTTGAAAATTTCATCAAGATTGCTAAATATGCTTTTCCCACAGCCCCAATGGAATTCTTTTGCATATAATTTATAGATGCCCCTTAGATTAAACAGGCTGGAAAGAAAAGTGCAGCAATTTATTAAATACATTCCAATACATATAGTACACAAAAAAAGTGGAGGAATTTCTTCTTGCACTAATATTAAGGAAAAAAGCCATTTTATTGTTAATGAATATGGAATCTAACTTGAAACACCCTGGACAACTATTTTAAATGGGCATGCATCAGGCCAAGTGATGGACTGAAGAATAAAACATTTCTGCAGCAAGCCATCTAAATGATATTTAGATTTAAACAGCAAAGAAAGGTAATTACCTTATTTTAAAGCTGATGAGATTAATGGTATTATGGTAATGACATGAATAGTTAAAACACTTTCTATTTTAAAAACACACAGCAGCATTGAAATAATTCTTTTTGACTTCATCGGGCTGTTAATCCTGTGTGTCTGCAGTGATAAACCCACAAAATCCTGGATAATCCTATAAGAATTTAGATGGAGCTGGAAACATCTATAAATACATTTCAAACTGTCAAATGTCATTATCTTCTGGACACATTTGCTCTGCCTTTCCAAATTGCATTAAAATATAAGTCAATTGTGAATTTTTTTTATTTTTTTTTATTTTTTATTTACAACCTCAACTTTGCAGCAGCCTCACTTTGTGATATGGTTTTTATGAACATAGTCTGTCACAATACCAAACTTCTTTCCATCTTCTGGTGCTTCTGTACTATGTCCAGGTCATTACACTTTCATGGTGTTTTATTTTTGAAATGGCAAGAGTTTGACACACCTGATATGTAAAAAATAGAAAAATCCTCAAGAAGAAGAAAGGTGCTTGTACAATGGTCAGCCATTTATTTCAAAAAAATATAATACAGTATAATCCGGTGATAAGCTACTATATCATCACATTATGCTCCGGCTTCTCAATCACATACAGCAGGGCTGCTGACAGTGAAGAGGGGGGGCAAGGATGGAGGACTAGACCTGTGGGGATCTGGGGAGGGGATTTTTTTGTGGAGGGGTGACAAGACCACGGGGTGGGATTCTGTTTCAGAAGTGGAGCAATACCTGGGGGTAGTTCTGTGTGAGGAGAGGGTAGCATACATGGGGAGCTACCTGAGTGAGGTGAGGAGAAAGATAACACCTGGGGGGGAGCAGTGTTATAGTAATTATATTGTTTTATACAGGGGGCAGTAGTATAGTAGTTACATTCGTGTACATAGGGGGCAGTATTATAGTAGTTATATTGTACATGGGGGCAGTATAGTTATAGTACAGGCAGTTACCTACTTAAGAACACCCGACCCTAATTTACTGTACTTTAGCCCTAGACTTCAATGATTAGCTGTAATAGTTATCAAAGGTGTCAGCAATTAATCTTTATTGTTAATTCTAGTTCTTATGACAACCCAACATTTTAAAAATCCAATTGTCACAGAGACCAAATTCTGACTGGAATTACAATAATAAAATATACAGTTCCGACTTGCATACAAACTCAACTTAAGAACAAACCGAAATAACCTATCTTGTACTTAACCCAGGGACTGTCTGTAGTTATAATCTTGTACATAGGGGTAGTATTATAGTAGTTATATTCCTGTACATACATATTATTGTAGTTATATTCTTGTATATAGGGGGCTGTATTATAGTAGTTATATTCCAGGGATGTATTCTTAAATTGAGTTTAAGGTAAAAACAAGAGGCTAACCTTCTAAGTACAATCACCAATTGAAATGAAGATTCGAATGTATTGGTGTCACAATAGAGAAAGGGGATGGAGGCCTTGGACTCTCCAACAACCACTGTCACTTACCTAACAAGCCTTGCAAACCCTAT
Source organism: Engystomops pustulosus (assembly GCF_040894005.1). Taxonomy (NCBI): domain Eukaryota; kingdom Metazoa; phylum Chordata; class Amphibia; order Anura; family Leptodactylidae; genus Engystomops; species Engystomops pustulosus. The sequence goes on along the minus strand of NC_092411.1, from coordinate 129,035,109 downwards.
CGGTTAGGGACTTCTGATCAATAATCTCTACACTGACTGAATGAACAGGAAAGATGACCAAACACAGAAGAACAGATAACAGACAAACACGTGAACAAGTCAACAGAACCAAGTCAAGCTCAAGATGGTGGTGAAGCACAGAATAGATTAACAAAAGAATGGTCAAATAACGAAGCAGAGGTCAGATAAACAGTATGGCAAAGCAATAGTAATCAAAAATAGTAAACCCAGGAAGGTGTAATGGCACTGGCCACTGGGACATGTTACTCTGGCTTGCTGCCCTGTTTGTGTGTGGTTGTAAAATGCTAAATGATCCATCTGGAATGACTATAATCAAGATTTCAAACAGCAACAACAGAATAATAAAATTGAAAAGCTATGAAATGTCCATGAAACTGAATATTTTTTCAACATGTAAAATGTACTGCAATAAGCACAAAAAACATTCTACACATATAATTTTTTATTAATTTAATGGTGTCAAAAATCTAGCTCAGCAGTATGGAATTTAAAATTCAGCAGATATAATCTGTTATTTTCTCGTCTTTATTTGCCAAGCTTGCAATGAATTCCTTATTAAGAAATAAGTTACTATTGGAGTAAACTAATTAAGCATTGTATGCAAGTATATATTAAGATGCCATTTGGATGTTAAATTGTTGTGCTGTAAACAGAAACCGTTTGGCAGTGGGATGCCTTTTACCAGTGCAAAAGCTGCCAAGAATTATTTGCTTATCCACAGATCGTATGTGAAAAACAATATGCAAACAATAATTCATTATTAGCAAATGTGTAAAATGTGTTGGTTTTTTTCATCTTATAAGGCAGGTGTGAAATTATATTTGTATGTTTAACTAATAATTAAAAATAACAGTGGCATAAAATCTTTTCTTAATTGTAAATCTTATATATTTGGGGTTTTTTTTTGTTTGCAGAACTGCAAATAATTATCTTTTACAACAACAGAATGCCTGGAGAATAAGCCATAGTATAAATTATGGTGAGCAGAGAATTTTTTCTAATTATGCAAAATAGAATGGAATGCCATTCAATTATTCATATTTCACTATGAAAGAAGATATTATTCCTTTGGTCCTGTTGTTCCTTTTTGTTCCCACATTTTGCTTGTAGAGGTGAATACATCCATACTAGAGGTATAGTATGGCCTGATATGTCATATTACATATAGTATCCATACAATATATAATGTATAAATATATATTATACACATTACATGTGTTGAGGAGTGTAATTGTAAAAAAAATATTTGTAGAGATGACAATTGTATTAGCTGACCAATAATATGCTGTTATTATGTGGAAAGAAACATTCACCAACATTCCCTGCAAAAATATTTCTTCAATCATTAATCTACATTCACATCTCAATTTATAATGCTTCAAATGGAGGGCTGCAACAAATCCCACTATGTGCTTATACAATGGGATACATCCACCTATTCAGCCCCTCCAAGGAGGAGAAGAGAACAGAGGAGTATTTTCAGCAAACCAACTTCCAAGCAAGCAAAAACCAATGCATAGAGCATGTGTGAATTGGGGCCAGTATGATTCATTCAAGGATGGATTGTATGGATTGGTAAAAGACACTTAGCTATTTAATATCAAAACTCTACAATGGTAATTTTGATAAGTTTGTATGTATAATGTCCATGTGACACTGATTCGCAGGGCCGGCGTCAGCATCCAACTTACCCGGGCAAGCGTCGGGGCCCCAGAGCTCCAAAAGGGCCCATCGCAATGGATCAGAAAACTTAATTACATCAGCGACGGCATCCTTGTCACCAATGTAATTGAAAGATATGATTTTCTTGCGGTGTTTGACCCCAGGTGACAGGGGGCGGCCAACGCTGCAATCAGATCATCATAGGGCAAGAGATAATTCAATCCTCTGCTGCAGTGTGTCAATGCATCTCATTATACAAAAAAGGTAAAGAGTCAGCTCACCTGAAGATCATGCAGCAGCTCCTGGTAAGGTTGGAGCACGGACAACTCTTGTTCCCAGTCCAGCACAAGCAAAAACATGTAGCGGATCCAGCTTCACACAACCATCCAGGGTCAGTAAAAACATAGCAATTTATTTCATATTCTCTAAAAATTCACAGAGGCAGATGAACATATAGGAGAACACAGACATACACAGCGTAAATGCCTACGCGTTTCGGAAAAAATCCTTCATCATGGCATATCGTGAGGCATGAACAGGTGATTCTTAAATAGCCTGCAACTGCGGTCATGTGATCACATTAAAGGAACATCACATGTTTAAAAAGTTTTAATTGTACGTGTGCCCAGTCATGTGTGAATAGGCATTATATCGTGCGTTTTGTGATAGCTTCACTGCAAATGCGTCCATGCTATGTTGAAGATCGTGGCAGAAGGAAAGAAGTGAAGAGGAGAGCGGGCGGATCCCTAGTCCTGTGTTCTTGAGGTAAGTTAAGAGTTTATTATTTTTTTTACTCGCCACAACTTTATTATGTACTTCTACTACATATTTAATCATGGAGGGTGCAGCAAGGAGCCTCTTTTCTGTATATTAAGTCAAGGAGGCTGCATCCTATGCCTATTAATTCATAGAAGCTGCAGCCGTTGCCTATTAATTCATAGAGTCTGCTGCCTATGCGTATTAATTCATAGAGGCTGCAGCCTCTGTATAATAATTCTCAATTTTTTAATGCAGCTACATTAGTTCACTGTTAAGGGCCCCATTGAGGCTCTATCGCCCAGGGGCCTACGGAAACCTGGAGCCGGCCCTGCTGATTCGGTTACAGTTATATTACAGTTATACACAAGAAATAAAAGTTCAGAAACTAAGACAACTTAGTCTGAAATCTACAGTTAACTACTGCTCTTGTACAGAAAGCTATGGGCAAAAATTTTATTTATGTTTGTAACTGTAATTTTGCTGGATACTCAAAGCCAATTGTAAAGCAGTATTTAAGCAAAGTAGGACAAGCAAAAATAATTAGTATTGTGCATTGTAATCATGAGTGAATGTTATCTTACCACCATAGCTTGCTATTGCTTCTAAAGCACCTTTTATTGATGAAACTGTACAACCCCACAAAAAAAGAAACAAACATCAAAATATAGAAAGCATAAAATAACACTTTATTAGATCAATTAAACCAAATTCATTTAAAAACACATACACATAAATAGTCTACCAATGGTCACAAAACTATATATGCATGATATATAGATCATAGTAGACCTGTAAATAGCTATCGAAGGTCTAGTCCTCAGAACAAGTCAAGGTATTTGCTTACAAACAAGAATTGCACATTACCCAGAGGAATGACCGAGGACAAGGGACACATACACAGGTATATAGAGACCAGCCTACACATGTTTTGCCTTGCTTTGTACAGCATACATAAGGATGTCGTAGCCTTTTGGGTTTGCTCCAGACTTTTTGCAGAATCCTGCATCACGATTTGCTGGACATGCACATGGATCTGGACATGCACATCCTGCACAGCATCTTAGCAGGTTCAATAAATTCTTAAATGATGATAAAAAATTACTTCAAGGTGGTCCTAGAGACTGTTTCATAATGGTAGTGAGTTCTTTGGAAACCATTGCTGGGGTGGGCGGTAGCATTAACCTGCTAAAAGATACCAGTACTAAACTCTGTCATTAAAGGCAAAACACCTGACTACAGATTGTCCTACAAACATCACTGAGCTGTTAGTGTTTCTTGTATAACTTTTATAGCTGCTTCCAAAGTTTGACACACAATGTGGGCCACAAAAAATGATGCTTACTGTCATCCATGAACAGAACAGACAATACCAACAAACAAGGAAGGCAGTCTTATTTGTAATAAAATTCTAATTTAACTTCAATGTTAAGTACATCACTAAAAGATTAAATTAAAAAATGGTACAATAAATACCCTATGCCTCCAGATCACAATACAAGCATCATAGAAAAGAGTAAATGTAGTTAAAGCATAACTCTGTGATTCCCCCTTTACAAAGAAATAGAACTATGCCCATATTGTACTGCTTGTCCTTTTCTTTCCAAAGTTATGGCATTTTTTGTTCTGAAAGTTTCTCTCAGTCTGTCTCCCTGACTTAGACAGGGGGGGGGAGCAGAATGAGTCATAATCTTCTGTTGCAGGCACTTCCATTTATCAGATCTCAGACATGTAAACTAGTGATGGGAATTACGGCTCTTCTTAGTGAGCTTACTCATAAGGCTCAGCTCACTAAGAAGAGACGGCTCTTCTGGCTCCCAAACGACTCCCTATTAAATATATAGCAGGGAGCCGCAGGCCAGTCAGTCACCCCACATCCCACCACTTGTTACCCGATTTTATCGGGTTAAAGGCGGCGTGGTGAACCATTTAGGAGGAGGGGTTTAGTGAGCCATTGCCTCACGGACAAGAGCCGTCTCAGGTCGTTCATGAACAAGAGCCGACTCGTTCGCAAACGACCCATCACTAATGTAAACAAACATCCTACAGAGTGAACAAAGTTTGCACAAAGCAATAAAGGAAGCATCAGGAGTGTTTGATCAATTGGTGAGCATTCAGGGATTATTATTAAGGCAATAAAAGCACATGGGCAATTTATGTAAAAGAGTGGCCAACCCCTTTAATAAATACATATACAAACCAGGAGGACAATAGGATCCTGGCATATGTTTCATCAACTCCTTCACCCGGGTATAAAGATCTACTGATAGAACACATGTAGATAAAGGAGCTTTAACATTAAAATATACACCCCTGTCCAAAGTTCTCCATACATATTTCTACACATATATTTTGGAGTACGACCATTAAAGGGGTGGTCCCATTCTGGCAAACTAATCTTGTTCTTTGTATGATGAAAAGCTATACAAAAAGCTTTTCCAATATACTTCCTATAGCAATTCATGATTTTCTAGATCTCTGCTTGCTGTCATTCTATAGAAAGCTTCTATGTTTACTGACCATGTCACACAGATGCACAGTTCGTTATAACACACAGCTCTGATTACTCTCAGTGATACAAAAGAGCTGAAGCTTTTCATGGAAAAAAACCAAGAGGAATTGATACAGAAAGTATATTGGAAAATTGTTTCACTTTTCATCATACAAACAATAGCATTTACTCACTAAAATGGGAGCACCCCTAAAAGCACTACTTTTCGGTTGTCTACTGCTGCTTGCTGCTATGTACTTATATTAACATAAATATTCTATTCACTTGTACAGAGATAAAGAAACTGCTGTTATTCAAAGGATGGTTATATCCCAAATTTTCTAAGGCCAATGAAAATGATGTGTTGCTGTGTACTAGCACAAGATTGCAGGTGTTTGAAAATTACATTAATGCCCTGACAATATCATAGTAAATGCGAACTCTTTAGATTTGTGCTGAAGAACAATTGTTTTTATTACCACTGTAAAGAGAAAACACGTATAAATATTGCTACAAATGAGTTTCATGAAAGATGTTTCACACAAATTACTGTAATCGACATGGCATTTGGAAAAGTCAACATCGTGTACAGCTTCATAGAATGAGGATGTCTTGTGGCATTATCTTGTGACAGTTGTGGGTATGTTTGATTTTATGTTGTCATAATAATATATTACTAGATACATAAATAATTTTCATAGCAAAGATACCTTTATTGATTTATACATTTATATTTGAAAATGTTATCATTGACACGGGTTCTCCTCCTGCCCATATCCCACCCTCCAGGTTATTTTCAGCTGCCATGTCTGTCTCATTTCACTTCCAGCAAATGATTGAAGTGTATGTTTTCGTACACATCAAACCAAGTACCATCTTTGATAGAGAGATCCAATTTCAGGATATTTTCACGCAAGGTTTAATCATATTAGTGCCCTAATGACCGTCCTGCTTTTTCTCTTTTTATCATGGGTTAACCCTAGCAAAACCAAACCTTGCTACACGAGATTCATACACAAGCAGTGGCTTTTTGGAATGGAATAGAGTTGAGTTGGACGCGAACTGCAAAAAAAAGTTCTTGTCCATGCCAAACATGGCAGGTTCTGCACTCACAACCCCAGCGTCAATTTTTAACACTCCTACTGTTAACCCTCCATTTATAACCAACCATATTTCAAACACCTTCTCCAGCAGATTGTACTAGGGTTATTTGTTTACAAGGACAGGTTCCTGGCAGGGTGCTAGTCGCTTATGACTACAGCCCCAATTTAAGTGTTCTAAGGTTTTGACTAACTAGGGACTTTATTGGGATAGGAACCCCTGTCCCGGGGTTGCCACGTCTATCTATTTAAAACTTTTACCTCATATTTCCTTCTTTTCATACTCTTTATGCATAGTCCAAAGTAAATATATCTTTTGGAATCTTTATGGAAGCGTAAAGATAGAAAGAAAGAAGGACGGAGTTTGTATCTTTTCTCTATCATGCATCAGTTAAAGGTAAGCACCCATTTTACTGTATATTTATTAATACTACTTAGCACTAATACTACTTTACTAATACATTTCTCTAATTACTGATGCCTTGTTATTTATTTTTATTGAAAAAATGTTTTAACTGCCTCGGAATAACTAGCACATGTATATCATACTCAACTTTTCTCTTCTTATACCAATTTTTATTATATACTTAGTAAAAGTTACATTTTATTTTCCTGATTCACCATTTGAAGTAAATGTGATCATACAGTGTTCTGCTAAAGTACCAGACTATTTGCCTTAAACAGTGTTCAGTTACTGTACCAGCCATAGTACTTTTGCCATCATACATTCTGTAACCCTGCCAGTCTTAGTGCTGTTTGCATTTACAGTATCATACAATAATACATCACAGTGCCAGTCTTCATACTATTTGCATTTACAGTACCATGTAGTAATACTTTATAGGACCAGTCTTAGTCCTATTTGCATTTAGATTATCATACAGTAATACTTTGCAGTGTCAGTGTTAGTATCATTTGAATTTACAGGATCATACAAAAATAACTTACAGGACCAGTCTTAGTACTAATTGTATTTAAAGGATCAAATAGTAACACCCCTAAGTTCCCGTGATAGGATTTTTTTGGGCATTGTCGCCGGCTTTCACGCAACACAAATTGGGGAGCAGGCCGTCGGACAACCCGTTGGATTCGGACTTTGCGCAGGATTTAACATTTAGAATTGTGCCGCAAGACACGCACTTACAAGCACCGGGAAGAAGACTATGAACTCTGGTGGACCTCGTCGGGAAGCGACGGATGCAGGAAATCGGGCGCTCGAGCTACGTAAATCGCGCATGACTTCATCTTCATCGGACCATCCGAATTGGGGATCGCGATAGGACCAGGTAAGTAAATTTTCCCCAATCTGTCAACACATCTCTGTGTACTTTCTGGGTGGAAACATTGGATAAATGGTCAGATCTAAATGCCTATCATGCATTGGAGGGGCTGTTTTGCTCTGTGGAAAGTGTTTTGTCAGAGCGCATGTTCAGTAAAAGAAAGGAAGGAAAAGGACATGCTTCCCACATGACTTGGCTATCAGAGTGCTATCAGAGTAGTATTATTTTAAGAAATTTTCAGCCCTCTATTCCTCATACCTACATTTTTGGGTTTAAAAATTTGGATTCCCATTGACTTCACGATACGTGAACTCAGGATTGCAATGCTGTAGACTGGCACAATATATGTCACTACCAACGTCCATGCAGTATATCAAGACACCTATGCAATATGATTATAGGTTTAATTTTGAAAGAAGCTTGCAACATAATAAATGTTTGTAGGTTCCATTTAGAGAAGGGGAATATAGATAGCTTATGACAAAAAGTAAAGCAGAAAACAGAAAAAAATCCTCCCTGAAAAATTTTCATGATTTTTCATGGTTCCTCAGTAAAGGGACTATCCTGATTGCTAGGTATTAAATTGTAGTCCTTTTATAGTCTTTTCCACTATATGTAGGCTTCCAAGATTGCATATTCTTTTAATGTGACACCAACTCATCACAACTTACCTGAAAAGGGCATTCAGTCATTTTTGCCAAGGCCCAAACTGTCTAACTGACCCCATCAAGATCAGTAGCCTCTCCCTAGCTCTGTCTCTTGTAATGGCAGCTGTACATGAAACCCTGCCTCTTATACAGCAGGGTCTGATGTCCCACCAACTAAATGAGGGCATGGCTGTATTTGCTAAGGGACTGCAAGCTGGTTGATTGGTGGATAAGCAGTCAATCAACCAGTTTGCCATGTTTTCCCCCAACTCAAACTTGTTTAGTACAGACTGGAACTTCACAGTTCAGCAATGCTAAACATATAGGGGCACATTTACTAAGGGTAAATGGGTTTGGGTTTCGCGATTATTTCTGTTTTGCGCCGAATTGCCCCGGGATTTTGGCGCACCGGCGCCGGCTTTTCACGTGACACAAATTGGGGGAGTGGCTGTCGGACAAAGTGCAAGATTTAACATTTAGAATTGTGTCGCAAGACACGCACTTACATGCACCAGGAAGAAGAAGGTGAACTCTGGTGGACCTCGGCACAGAAACGACGGATGCAGGAACTCGGGCACACGATCTTAGTGAATTGTGGCAGACCCAAATCCTCATTGGACAACACACCGCAGGATCGCGGGTAAGTAAATCTGCCCCATAGTCTCGGATTTATCTTTAAAAGCCGGTTTCTTTGTTTGATCTTTCAATGCATCTATATGAGACATGTTTAAATACATTTCATGGAGGATCATAATGTACATTATTTTTCCATCAACAAATTCTGATTTAATACTTTGTCTGCTATATATGAATGACAAAGATGGTCTATGATAATTTTTTAATAGAAATTTCACTAATGTTGTTCTTGCCAAGATATAAGTAATATCTCTATTGAATATACCAGGCAAAATTCTGGTATATAGCAGTTTTTCAGGATGCTAGAAAACTCTGTGGGAGTTGAGGTGCCAAGAAATTACATAATAGTGTATAAAACAGTCTTTTTTCTTTAGCTTAATATACAGTACTATACAGAATGCTACTTCAGGGAGCCTGTATGTCCATGTTGCAAAAAAATAGCAAATGTGTTAAAAACTTTGTAATCTTTGTTAGTACAAAAGACATATGACAATGATTCAACAGAGAAGTTGTTAAAAGCAATTAAAACCGTACAAAATTAATACAAGACCCATCTTAGGGTGGATACAGTATTGCCCTCCCTAATCACACCCTTAAACTAAGTGATAAGGACAAAGCTCACCCTTTCACACAGACTACTAGAAGTACCGGTAAATAAATGTAAACAAGCAGCACAAGCAGCAATGTACAAGAGTACATTGAGGTATATCTGGAAAAGTGGTTATGAGAAATAAAAACCAATACAAACAAGCATGTCTATGTACAAAAACATTGAGAAAACCATGTAATACTAAAGTCATCTGTTGAAGAACTGGAAACAAGTATGATAAGGTAGATATTGATTTTAAGGCTTTTGAAGTCTTTTATCTATATTTTAAGTTTCCACAAAATTTTATTGAAGAAAAACAGAATGGTGCCTTACAAAAGGTCACGGCAAAACCTTTATCCCAGAGAATATGTAAACTTTTCATGTGATATAGGGGGCATTTTAACCCAATTTTTCCAAGTACAGAGCTGTGCGAGGGCTTGTTTTCTGCATAACAAATTGTACTTCCTAGTGACAGTATTTTACATTCCATGCCATGTACCGGGAATTGGAAATAAAATTCAAAATATTGACAAGAAAACCAAATTAAAAATTATCTATATTTTAAGTTTCCACAAAATTTTCTATATTTTAAGTTTCCACAAAATTTTATTGAAGAAAAACAGAATGGTGCCTTACAAAAGGTCACGGCAAAACCTTTATCCCAGAGAATATGTAAACTTTTCATGTGATATAGGGGGCATTTTAACCCCTTGCCACTGATGGGCTGTTTCTATTTTACTTTCTGTTTATCACTCCCCATTTTTCCAAGTACAGAGCTGTGCGAGGGCTTGTTTTCTGCATAACAAATTGTACTTCCTAGTGACAGTATTTTACATTCCATGCCATGTACTGGGAAGTGGAAATAAAATTCAAAATATTGACAAGAAAACCAAATTAAAAAAAATAAATTATTACTTTTACCATATTCTGACTCCAATAACTTTATCATACTTAGGAGTACGGAGATGGTTATGGTGTCATTTTTTTCTGGCACGAACTAACATTTTCATTGCTACCTTTTTGTGGACTGTGTGACCTTTAGATCAGTTTTTATCACGTTTATTATGTATTCCAAAACGGCAAAAAAGTTGTGATTTGGACATTTGAGCGCATTTTTCCACTGCAGGGTTTACCACAAGAAATATTTTTTATATTAACCATTTTTATATTTTTATAGATTGGGAATTTTGGGATGATATAATACCTATTGTGTTTATAACTGTTTTTCATTATTTATTGTTTTATTTGTGTAAGGGGCTTTTGGGAGATTTTAATGAATTTTATTTAAAATTTTTATTTAGTTATTTTTTGTGTTTTTTTTACTTTTTATTTTTACAATACTATCATACGAACTAGTGATGATGTAATCACTAGTCCATACGAATACACTGCAATAACCGTGCATTGCAGTGCATTTGAAGTGTCAGCCTATGCACCTGCATAGGTTAACAAGCGGCTACTTAGTCCAGCCCCTGAAAGTCCAGGGGACCTTCATTAGGGTCCCCAGCTGCAATGCAATTGCAGGGTGCCAGTAGGAGAGGAAGGGAGCCCCCTCTGTAACACCCCAGCAAGCAGAGGAGTGTTGCGAATAAGCCCTATTCTGTGTCTCTCCCAGCAGGTGAGCCTGCACAACTCACCCCAGGGATTAAACAGTCCTATAGCAGTGGTAGACCTTACCTGTACAGAAAAGGTAAACAGGGTATGTGTGTTAGAATTGTTAGCCAATTGTATTCCTTTGAACTGGAGTGTGATTGGAGAGTCTGCCACCACCTGACCAGGGTCTAATAAAACCCCTGGACAGGAAGGGTTAAGCTATCTTAGACCTGAGCCTTGCTTCTGAGTACATGCTTTGACCATATGAGCAGCTCTTAGGCCCCAGCTCTCCTAGAGAGCACATCTTCGAGAACACACACTGGGAGAAGGAGGACAAGTTGCAGCATCCATATCTGGACACAGCTCCATCCCAGCCTGTATGACAGGCTGGTGACTCTACTCCTGAGGATCACTCTCCATGACCACTCCAGTAATCCGGAATTCCTCCAGAAATACGGCATCTGTTCTGAAATTGTTTGGCCCATTGCCTGCAGTTGTTCCAATAAAGAACCGTGAGTTATCTTTGCACAACATTGCCGCCCTCTGTTCTCTGGATATGGCTGTATCACTACCACGGGTGCCCCATCCATTACCCAGGGTCATATAGTACAGACACTATGGGGTTGCCCCAGGGAGAACCAGTACCTCAGCCTCTTCCTCCCTATTTCTTGTACACATCACCTGCTGGAGACCTGCCAGGGTGTAGGACAGCCTCCGGTCCCCATACCAAGTAATGTGATCACCGTGTGCCTAGGCCACAACCGCCAGCCACACCGGCATTCTGGGCCCCTGCTGCCTCCATGCCCCAAGAAATGCTAGGCCCCGGTAGGGGATGTTGCACCTCCCTCTGAAGGTACGTAGATCCGGCGGTCACAAAATGACCATAGGATCTAACAGGTTAAACAGGCCGGATCGGAGCTCATTCTGATCCGGACTGTTAGAGCCGGGTTTCGGTTGTCATAAGACAGGCACTGGGGGCCTGTTCAAACCTTAGGTTAGACCGAGGGAGAAACCCGTCGGTCAAGCCTATGACCCCTTAGTGTCTGACGGAGAAATCCGTATGGAAGGTCACTAAGGGTTTAAGAAACTTGTGTCCATGGGCTGTGTTTGTACATTTCAAAAGGTTTACATTTATATATTGTATTCCTATAGAATAAAAGCCATAATAACCATCCAACAGAAGCAATTGTGTAATTGTTTTCTATGCAGAAAAATTCAATTTTCTTTGCTTTAAATTGTCAAATAAAATAACATAATCTAAAACTGAGCAAATATTCCTCCTGGCAGAACATATTCCAATGTTTACGAAGAGTCTGTCAACGGTGACATGGAGACATAAATTGCTGAAAATAACACAATCTGCTGCATTGAGAATAACAGAGACAGACGTCTAAAGATGGATGATCAGCTCAGTTTCTAGCTGAAAGATCTAAATTATTTTCATCATTGAAATGCAGTGTTCTATATTATTATATACATACTGTATATAAAGAGGAAAATAAGACATGCAAAGTGTTTAGACTACTAAAACAAGAAAGTCACAATGAAGTACTATACGTAGGCTTGCAGCTGAAAAAGAATTGATAGTGTGTATGGACAGTTTACTTAGCTGTACTGACCAAGGCCAGGTAATTGTTCTGGCAAACAAAATAATGGGGAACATTTAATAAGGGCCAAGCGCCAGTTTTCTGTCATCTTTTCACATTCTTTTCAGTGTAAACTGCTTGCATGGGTATATAAAAAGTGCCTGAACCACTTTGTTGTGCTGCTGCACTATTCTTCATGCAATACAAATTTCTGCACTGAAGGGGCGTTTCGGTGCTCAGTCAAACTGTGCACCAGATTTAACAGGTAAAGTCTGACAGAATTGTTTTGCACACCTTGTGTGAAAGGTGCACACTGTTGGGGCAGTACAGGGGCACCAGATTCGTGAAGACCATTGCGCTAGAAATCATGAATCTGGCACTCTCAGGACTATAGACAGGATAACTGCACATAATGCAGTTTGCACTGTTGTTAGTAAATGTGCCCCATGTGATGTATCCAGAGAGGCATAGATGGCCAATGGCAGATTGTAATATAGGCAGTTTCAGCAAGCATATAGTGCAGTGTATTATGCTTATGGCTTCACAAGACGTGGCCTAATAGAAAGATGCTTTAGACAGCCCTGGAGCGCTTCAAATAACTCCCGGCTGTCAGTGAAGCCATCGACATCCAGTGATTGCTTCAGAGGGCTGTCATTGGAGCCTCCTCGCTCTGCAACCATTTAGACGATGTGGTCCATGTTTGACCACGTTGTCTAACATTACCAAATTTACTTAACCTCATTAATTTTTGAGAGTAAAAATCATCCAAAGTGTATAAAATAAGCACTTCTTTACTCTTTGATTTACTTACAGCTTCGAGTACTAACCAGAGTAGTACAGTCTATTACAAGCAAGACTTAAGATAGTTCTGCTGATTCTTCTCTCTCAGTGGCTCCACTGGCCCCTTTCTTCATCCAGCCCTGCTGTAGTTGCATCTCTGGAATCCCTATTTTCATTATAGAAGTATTTCAGTGAATTGCTGATAATATGGTTACTCATATGGTCACCCGGTTCTCCTTTATACCTTCAATGTCTCAACAAGATTTAAAAATCTTGATAGCCTTCAACTATAAAATAACCATAAAGGTAAACTTGCACCAGAGCTCAATAAATGACTCAATGTAAATACAGAAATGTAGCTAAAACTAGTAATTACTTGATAGTTAAACAGTTAAATAAGCAGCTTCAGCCATTCTTTCATTTAGTTTGATTTATTGGATTTCATTGCTGAGAGAATTTTGTGAATTGAAGTAAAGAAGGATTATTCACCATATACCGACGCCAGCATATAATAATATCACAACCCCTCGTGCGCAGCCTGATACATCAAGAGGCTCCAGCTTCTTGATGGACCTGGTTGATGGTTTTGTAGCATTTATTCCCACGCCAGGTACTACCTAGCATATACGTATTCCACAGCATGCAAACATTCACGTTTAAAAGTTTGCCCACTGCAGCTTGTGTGCAGGCATGGGGCCCACTCCGTTCTTACCCTTCCCCCATCATGCCCCTACACACTTCCTTGTTTGGAGCTGGCATAAAGGGGGGGACATTTTTTGATTATTTCAGGACTTTCTTGAATCATTCTTTTATCTCCTTTCTTCCTTATTTAATCAATTTGCATGAAACAGTTTTCTTCCCTGTACTCCACTGACAACTCAAAGATAAAGGAACTTAATATAGTGTCTAATGATCTAACATCTTACAAACAGTTGCTGGATAATGATATCTCTTTACTGTGCTGAATCAGCAATTGAAATACTATAGGTATGGAAAGAGTTCATCTTTAGCCTCCTTTGCTTAATTCTGTACTGTATAAAGGACTTCAGATACATTACTGCCTACAGGAAAAATAAGACATGGAAAAGGTCAAAGAGAAGTTGGTTTACTTAAAGGAAACCTACCACTTAAAAATGGTAGGTTTAGACACATATACGTGGCACCAGCTCAGGGTGAGCTGGTGCCAGAGCATATTTTTGTTAGGGGAACAAAGCCCCTATCGCCGTTTTATAAGTTATATTAACTTATAACTCGGCGCACCGCACTTGGGCACGGCGCACCATGCGCGTGCCCGTGCGTGCGCCGGATTCTAAAGTGCTGGAGAGCCGGTGACGTCACCGAGCTCTCCGGCACACGCGCGCCTGCGCAACTTAGCACGGCCTGTTTCCCCATGCTAAGTTGCGCAGGCGCCCGTGTGCCGGGGAGATCGGTGACGTCACCGCCTCTCCAGCACATTAGAATCCGGCGCACGCACGGGCACGCGCATGGTGCGCCGTGCCCAAGTGTGGTGCGCCAAGTTATAAGTTAATATAACTTATAAAACGGCGATAGGGGCTTTGTTCCCCTAACAAAAATATGATCTGGCACCAGCTCCCCCTGAGCTGGTGCCATGTATATGTGTCTAAACCTACCACTTTTAAGTGGTAGGTTTCCTTTAAAGGTTTAATATTATCACCTGCAATGCAATAATGAAATTAGCTTGAAAGGTTTAGTTAGGTTTTTAATAAACATTTTATTTTTATAGCTCCCTATAAATATTTTATTAACCCCTTTCTGCACCTGATTCGGATTCTACGTGATTCTACGTCATAGGATGCGGGTCGTTCCCACACCTTGATTTAGAATCACGTCATGGCGATCGCCCGGGCTCAGAAGCGATAGTCGCGATCCCGGCTGTTTAACCCTATAGACACCGCAGTCATAGTGACCATAGTGACGATCGTTACCATGGCAACCCTGAGTTCTGATAAGGACCCCAGGGCTGCCTATGGTAGCTTCCTGTTGGGATCGTGCACTGTGCACGATCTAACAGTGCAGCTGTCAGCCTATGCAGAATGCATAGGCTGACTATGTAATATACGGCAATACATTAGTATTGCAGTATATTACAATGAACAAGTGATCAAATGAAATAAAAGTGAAATTAAAAAAATTTTTTTTAAAAAGAATAAAAGTCCCCTGAAGTCCCATCATATGCAGTAATCAAATAAAACATAAAAAAGTGAAAATCACCAAAAAACACAACATATTGGGTATCAAAACGTCTGTAACAACCCGTCCAATTATAAAATTGTCACTAAACCCGTACAGTGAAGGCCGTATAAAATAAACCACACAAAACCTCACAAAAATTATGTAATTATCACATTTTGACCACATAAAAAGCGCATAAAAAGGGAAATTTACCCCAACATGATACCAAGGAAAGTACAGCTTGTCCCACAAAAAATAAGCTCTAAACCAGCATTCGGACAACGCGCGGGATCTAACATTTAAAATTGTGTCGCAAGCCAAACACTTACAAGGAAGAAGAAGGTAAACTCCAGCGGAAGCGGCAGTTCACTGATCAGGGAAGCGACACGTGCAGGATATCGGGCGCACGCTCGTAGTAAATCAAAGCAGACTTCATCCTCATTGGACATTCCGGATTGGGGATCGCGAAGTGGACAGGTAAGTAAATCTGCCCCACTGTGTCAAGCAAATATATACATTTTGCTTCCCTATTATAATTATTATTATACGTTATGTCACAGGGCTTCTTGAAGCTCAAGCATTGATCTACAGGGAGCCGATATATTTAAAATAATATCAGATACATGGAGGAATAATTTTCTATTTCCCATTCTGAAAAAGAAATTACATATTATTTACTAAGATTTTCTACAATTAAATGATTATTCTCCAAATGCAAATGATTGTTTACAACTGACTTTTTATATTGAAGATTTCTGCTATTGGCAGTAATCTCTGTAAATAGGAAACCAGAGAGGGAGTATGCCATGACCCAAATAATTTGTTGCTTGCAGTTTCTCAATTTGCTGGAAATACAAGTAACACCATTAATTGCTTGATGCCTGTGTCTCCTGTTACTGCTTTCTCATATCTATGGAGACAAGACTACATGGTCAGTGGATTGTTTATGGCTTTATTTGCTGTCCAGGAGGACAAAGGAGGTATGTTATGTCTCATTTTATATTTGGCTGCTGTCATTTATTTTACAAGATGCTGTAACCTTGCTGGAGATCTTCACATCCAAACTGTTTTGACACTGATGCACAGTTAACATTTTTTGCAAAGCATAAACAATGTATCAGAACCACTTATCATCACCAATATTCCCCAGTCCAGAGTGCCCCTTACCTTCTAGCAGTTGGTAAAACTAAATTGTGTTCTCAGTGGAACTCATTATCAATGAACACAGCACTAGGAGCAAAAATGTATTAGTTGCCAACACTTTCTACTAACAAAACATTCAACCTGATGCTCGGGATGTGAGCAGAGAGACTACAGTAATGCACAGTGACACTTGGAAGTTTATGAACCCTTAAGAATTTTCTACATTTCTGCATACATTTGACTTAAAACTATATGGGATATTTACGTATGTCAAATAAGCGGACTAGAGAACCAAATCAAATACATGGGTAAGAAAATACACTTGGTAATTTATTTATTAAAGTTAATTATCCAATATCTTATTTCTAGAATTAGCAGAATGTTTGAAGTTGAAAACTTCAAAGATGATTTATGTGTTATTTTATCAATAATAATCATCAATTAAAGTTTTATCTTCCCATTCACTTATATTATGGCCTGAACGTAAGAGATTTCTGAGGACCTCAGAACAAGAGAGGCTCATCAGGCTACAAGAAGTTAAAAAACACTTTATAAAGAGTTTGTACTTCATTAGTCCACAGTCAGACTGATAGTTTGCAAATGAAAGAAATGTCAGTGGTCCACCAACTTGTGTTTTTATACCTAATTTGAGTTCTCCATAGAGATCTGGAATATGTGCTTGTTGTACCTTGAGTAGCAAAGCAAGTGAGATATAGTACTATGGTAGTGTATTATAGATCTAATCAAAATTGCATTTCCAAGTTCTTGAATTGAACTAAATAAATATTAAAAAAGAAAGGTAATTAAATTGTTAATAAATATACTGAAATATCTAAAGTAAAAACATTTTTAATTTAATTTTAGTTTTGTACCATATATACTCGTGTATAAGCCGAGTTTTTCAGCACAAAAAATGTGCTGACAATCCTCAACTCGGCTTATACACGAGGCACATAGTATGATGCGGCCGATGCCGGAGGGTGAGTATATAAGTTTTTTTTTTTTGTTAGTGCTGGGCAGGCTGTATACCTAAGGGGGCAGGCTGTATACTACTGGGGGCAGGCTGGGCAGGGTGTATTCTTAAGGGGGCAGGCTGGGCTGGCTGGGCTGGCTGTATACTTAAGGGGGCAGGCTGGGCTGGCTGTATACTTAAGGGGGCAGGCTGGGCTGACTGTATACTTAAGGGGGCAGGCTGGGCTGGCTGTATACTTAAGGGGGCAGGCTGGGCTGGCAGTATACTACTGGGGGCAGGCTGCGCAGGTTGTATACTACTGGGGGCAGGCTGGGCTAGCTGTATACTTAAGGAGGCAGGCTGGGCTGGCTGTATACTTAAGGGGGCAGGCTAGGCTGGCTGTATACTACTGGGGGCAGGCTGGGCTGGCTGTATACTACTGGGGGCAGGCTGGGCTGGCTGTATACTACTGGGGGCAGGCTGGGCTGGCTGTATACTACCGGGGGCAGGCTGGGCAGGCTGGCTATATACTGGGAGGCTGTGACCAATGCATTTCCCACCCTCGGCTTATACTCAAGTCAATAGGTTTTCCCAGTTTTGGTGGTAAAATTAGGGGTCTCGGCTTATACTCGGGTCGGCTTATACTAGAGTACATATGGTAATTATTAATAACAGTAAACAAGAATAATAACCTATTTTTGAAAACAAGTATTACACCCTGTAAATGTTATGATTAAACATTTGAAAAATCATTGGTTTCATAAAGAACACATTTCCCTTGAATTACTGTATGTACATTCGGCCCACCGACTGCTTAAAAATCTCTTAGGCTGCTTTTATGCAGTATAAAGTATCTTGTTATTTGTGTTAGCTGCCAGGTATTCTTAGACTATCAATAACTGCATTTAAATGCCTATTTCTCTAAACATCTATATAATGATTGACAGTTAGCTGAAAAACAGAAATGTGGATGCTTTGATATAAAACTGAAAGAATGGAAAAAAACCATCACTTTTACATTTAAAAGCTTTCCCCAAGGAAAGTAAATTTTTACTTTGCTGCAGTATAATATGTATCGTTTTTCAGAATTATATTTCTTGTAGTTTTAGGGTGGTAATGCATTGAAAATTTGGCATTTAGAGCTTATTTTTCCTTGGCAGAGAAAATTTACATAAACCTTGGGAATATGGAGATTTCAGAGGGTCCTCCTGTTGGCTTATGCATGACAAAATGTCACCTTGCTGTATCGTTGCTCTAAATGTAAAGATCTCCTCTGAATGGAATAGTTATGGACAAGTTAAGTTGTCATGTTCATTTTTTATACTGGTGGAGACATGTCTAATCACTGTTTTCCTTTTGTATTTAATTGACATTTTATGGCCAATTTTTTGTGTTATTTATTTAAAACCCCTCTAAACCAGTTAAGGACCAGGCCCTTTCCTGTTTTTTCACTTCCATTTTTCACTCCCCACCTTCAAAAATCTATAACTTTTTTTATTTTTACATGTAAAGAGCTATGCCATGTACTGGGAAGCGGTAAAAAAAAATCCAAATGCAGTGAAAATGGTGAAAAAACACATTTGCACAGTTTTCTTGTGGGCTTGGTTTTTACTGCTTTAACTGTGCTCCACAAATGACATGTCTACTTTATTATTTGCTTCGGTAGAATTACGTGGATACCAAATTTGTATAGGTTTTATAATGTTTTCATGCATTTACAAAAGTTAAAACCTCCGGTAGAATTTTTTTTTTTATTTTGCCATGTTCTGGCACTAACTTTTTCATACTTCGGTGTACGGAGCTTTGCATTGTGTCATTTTTTTTAACTTTTGATGATGTTTTCAATTATATCATTTTAGGACTGTACAACCTTTGGATCACTGTTTATAGATTTTTTTTATATTTTTCAAAATGGCAAAAAAGTGCCATTTTCGACTTTCGACTATTTTCCGTTACGGGGTTAAATGCAGTGAAAAACTGTTATTATATTTTGATAGATCGGGCATTTTCGGACGCCTTGATACCTGATGTGTTTATGATTTTTACTGTTTATTTATATTCACCGTATATACTTGAGTATAAGTCGACCTGAGTATAAGCCGAGACCCCTAATTTTACAGTAGTATACTGCCAGCCCAGCCTACCCCCAGTAGTATACAGCCAACCGAACCTGCCCCCAGTAGTATACAGCCAGCCCAGCCTGCCCCCTGTGGTATACAGCCAGCCCAGCCTGCCCCCGTAGAATACAGACAGCCCAGCCTGCCCCCTCTAGTATACAGCCAGCCCAGCCTGCCCCCTGTAGTATACAGCCAGCCCAGCCTGCCCCCAATAGTATACAGCCAGCCCACCTTTATAAAAAAAGGGCAGCACCCTGCAGGCTTTTAAAGAAGACGGAAAATTGAAGAGGAGCCGTGAGGAAGAAAGAAGCGGAGCCGCACGGACATCGGGGGAGCCGCACCGAACATTGGGGCCGCTGGAGTATATCATTTTATTTTTTTATTGACTCATTTATAAGCCAAGATGAGGTTTTTATACACAAGTATGTATACGCTATATCAGTTCTAGGGAAAGGGGGGGTGATTTGAATTTTTTTTTAATTATTTTAATTTTTTTAAAACTTTTTTTTATTTTTCTTTTTACTATTTTTCAGACTCCCTAGGATACTTTACTGCCGGAACTATATTACTGCCGGAATAATGCTAGGACTGATCGCGGGTGTTACTGGTAAGTTTTTGCTGCGATATGCAGCAAAGACTTACCGGCTATGGAGAGGGCTCAGCCCATGGGCCCTCTCCATGCACTGGATACACGGCAGGCGGGCATGAAGCGGTTAAATAGTATATATATGTATATATATATATATATATATATATATATATATATATATATATCCTGAAAACTGCCTTATTAAATAAGAATTCATGAAATAGCAGCATGTTTATATGGATTAACATTCATAATTGCACTAAAAGGTCAGTGAAGTATATTTGAAACATAACTAGGTCAAGTTGTATGTTCACTGAAGCCTGTCACAATGCCCATGTCATATGATGATAGGGTGATTTGATTTGATTTGATTTGCTGGAGGTCATTGGTTATCTGGAAGTGGATTATTTATTCCTTCCACTCCTATATATACATCTTTCCAGAAGACATTGCTCCAGGTAAATTTGCTTTTCCTGCAGTTTTCACTGGGTTAATGTTCCAACTCATTCAAAATGAACAACTTTACCAAACAGAAGCAGGAAAAAGTTGTGTCAATCACATTTTGCATTTCTTTTCTAGTCCTCTTAATTTAGAGACTGAGTTATTAGCTACATGACGTTCTCTCTCTTTCTGTTTATAGTAAATAGAATAGATTTTGACAGCACTTTCCACAGCATACTACAATATTTGTGTCAAGAAATAGTGAACCATCTTTACATTTTTGCATTGATTAAATAACTGCTTTTATTTAAAGAAAAAAGTCCATATGTCAACTCAGAGGCAAATCATTCCATAACATATTAGTCATAGTTTGATTTTCTCAACTAATCCATATAATTGCCTTCATTTTCCTCCATATCAGAAAGGTTTTTTGTATTAAATAAGGCATTAAATCAATAATGGCAACAAAAAGCAAACAGCAGGGAATTTCATGAAAAGTATTAGCATTTGTGTAGTAATGTAATGCAAATAAATTATAGGTATAGCTATTACTCCTTGGTGTATGATCACACACACACATATCTTTTCCCCATATTAATCTTTTCCTTTTATTAGCCAGTCTCATATGGCTTTTTCTTTTCCACTCTGCCCTAAAGACTAGCATGCTGGAGTTGCCCCTTCAGTGGCATTTGGTGGGTACTATATAATGAAGATGCCAGTTTGGATGTAACACAATCGACCGGAAGCGGCATGATGTGAGCGTGTCGCTCACCGCTCCTCCTCCTCGCACGGAAGCCCTGCGATACCAGCCCTCCAGCAGCGTTCTGGAACCCCGTTGAAAGCGCTGTGGACCGCTGTGGAGGGCTGTGGACCACCGAAGCACGTCGCCGCCGTCTGGATGGGGAACCGCTCAACCTAACGGAGCTGAGCGTCCTCCGGTCTTAATGCTGCATTAGAGAGCCGGTGCTGGGGGCAGGTGGCTGAGGCATATGGCATCCTCTTTGGGGAAAGCTCGGAAAAAGCGGCATCAGTGGAGTGGAGCGGTGTTTGGCAGAGAGGCGGACCGGATCGTGATCGGCGACTGCCCTCTGATTGTAGGGCACTCAGCTGGAACCCAGCTGGTGATATAAAACCTAAGTGGCCTACACGTATCCACGACCTGGACACCGCCATAGAAACGCAGGAGGCAGTGGCTGTCGATGGAGGAGCTAGTTGAGACCGCAGCTTGATCAACGCATTGCTTTAAAGGAGACACTCGTGGAAGCCTGAGGGGATCGATTTGTAACTCAAGGCCAGTGGGAAGAAGGTGGTGAGATGAGTGACCTTAATTTGTCTATGATAAGCATGCGGCTAGTGTCTACTATAATATCGTGCTAAAATGGATGCAGTGGAGGCTGTTTAATTTATTTCTGCTTTCCCTCTGACTGTGTTTTGTTGTGGTGACTTTATCTACTTAGGTTAAAGTTGATTCGCTATTAACTTTTACCATCCTTCTAACATACTACCCTTGAGCATTTTTAGGAATAGTGGAGTTGTGTGGGCATTACTAATACCTTTCACGCTGTGAATACCTCAAGTCTAAGGCTGTAGGAAGAACAGACCTTTGTGGGCACCACTAACATGGACTATGTTATTATTATCTTACACTCAAGGTTGAAGGAAGAAGTCATTTGCATTAGTTCCACTAATATTGACTAAGCTATTAACAACTTATATCTAAAGTTGCAGGAAGAATCGAATTGCACTGGTACCAATAACATTGACTATGCTATTAACAACTTATGCTCAAGGCTGAAGGAAGAATTGACTCACACTGATACTACTAACATTGAATATGCTATTGCTAGGTAACGTGCCAGTGGGAAGCAGAACAGGGGGAATAGGAGTGCCCCAAGGTTTAATCCCTATCTAGCACCGGTTGATCCGTTTGTGACCAACCTTTCTGATTTAGTCCTTCCCGACTCTAGAAAGAAAATGGCGCAGAAAATAGACACATCAGATAAAAGGAAATCACAGGGTGCTGTTTCACCCAAGGATAAGGGAACTATCAGGAATGAGAATAAATTGGAAAAACTATGGCAATCACCACAGACGAGGACAAAAGTAAATCAGAAGCAGGGCGTAGAGCCTAAGGGCCAAATCAGAGCCAATGCCGAAGAATCGGCTCAGGAAGAGCAGAGAGTGGGCACAGAGGAGGCTGGCATAGAAGGTAGCTTGCCTACTAACGTAATGTTAGATAAGAACTCGGTCTTGGAAATTCTGGAAGCCATTAAAGACTGCAACGCTTCTATCTTGGACATGACAAATAAATTTGATACAGAAAGTATATTTATGAGGGGGGAGGTAAAGAAAATAAGAGAAAAACTAAAAGAGAACGATAACAAGATAGTAGACCTTACGAAAGAGGTAAACAATTTGAAAAAAGAGGTCAACCTTCTCAAGGAAGGGAAGGGCACACTGCAAAAAAAATTGGATGAGATGGAAGATAGATCCCGTAGGGCTAATATATACGGGTGGTGGGCTTGCAGAGGGGGCAGAGGGGGGAAACCCAGTGGATTGTAGGGAGAAATGGTTACAAGAGGTAACGGGGAAAGAACATTTATCTTCTGTGTTTTGCGTAGAGAGAGCGCATAGAATACCCGGAAAGCCACCACCCCCGGGAACGGGGCCTAGGCATTTAATACTTAAATTGTTATTGTCTAAAGACAGAGACACAATATTAAAGAAAGCAAGGGAGAAAGGTGACGTGTTCTTTGAGAAATCTAAGGTGATGTTATTTCCAGACTATTCAAGGGCCACACAAGTTAAAAGGAAAAGTTTCTATGATGTGAAAAAGAGATTACAGAAGGCAAATTTAAGATACTCTCTCCTTTTTCCTTCAAAGTTAAGAGTCATTTACCAAGATAAAGTTTTTTTTTTCGACACCCCAGAGCAAGCGATGGATTGGTTAGATTCGAAAGGCTTATGAGAAATTAGGATTAGACAATGATACCGGTTGGTATTTTTGAACTGTTTTTGGTGGAGGGTCTGGCAGTAGCAGGGCGGCAAGGGGGGTTAATGGAGGGGTGAGGTCTTAGTGGAGAGGCCTATGAAAGACAGTAGTGGGCCAAATAGAGGGGTAGGGTACTCGGCAAAAGGGTGTGGTTGTTTTTTTTTGCTTTGAATGAACACTAAAATATTGATATGGAATGTTAGGGGCCTCGCGGAACCTATTAAAAGAACTGCCATCTTCGATTGCATCCATAGGCATCTTCCAGCAATTATAGTGTTAATCGAAACCCATTTAACCCAAGATGCAATTTGGAGAGTAAATCGGAAATGGATTGGCACTCAATATCATTCATGCTTCAGCAACCTCTCAAGGGGAGTGAGTGTATTGATCCATCATAAAATTGATTTCAAGGTACTGAAATCCAAAATGGATGAGTTTGGCCGGTTTGTCTTTATTGATGGCATCTTAGAAGGCTTAAGGTATGTATTGGCCTTCGTATACATCCCCCCACCATATTCACCAGATGTCATAAAGCACTTATTTCTTTTTCTGGAAAACTGCCCTAATTGTCCTGTATTGTCTTGTGGGGATTATAATTGCATAATGGACCCGGAACTCGACAGAATCTCAAGGGATCCAACTAGAAAAATAGAAGGAGGATCACCACTAAAAAAAATCTGTGATGAAGTGGGCCTTATAGATATATGGAGGCAGAAATATCCGAAAAGAATAGCATATTCTTGTTTCAGTAAATCACACAAAGGGATAGATCTTGCATTGGGGAACAGCGTTTGTATGGAATATGTGGCGAAAATGGTTTATGAGCCAAACAGCATATCGGATCATTATTTGGTAGTACTTGACCTTAGGAATAAGAAAGTGATAGGGGAGCGCTCAATGACATTTAGAATTAACACCCATTGGTTAGCAATATTGGACATAGATCTGGTCCTGATGGAAGAGATAAATAGGTTCTGGACTGAGAATAAGAGAGATACAGACATAAGGCTGATCTGGGACTCATTGAAATCACATATCCGTGGGTTTTTATTGAGCAAAATACAATGGGCAAAAAAAACAAAACGTATGCAGGAGGAAAAGCTT
Organism: Engystomops pustulosus; assembly: GCF_040894005.1. Lineage (NCBI taxonomy): Eukaryota > Metazoa > Chordata > Amphibia > Anura > Leptodactylidae > Engystomops > Engystomops pustulosus. The sequence goes on along the minus strand of NC_092411.1, from coordinate 129,010,437 downwards.
AAAGAGAATATTCAGGAATGTGAGGAGAGGTTCAGAACCATGCCGAATAACGAGAACTATGACAAATTAAAAATAGCTCATAAAGAACTAGAGGATGTGTTGATGGAAAAGGCAGAACATGCTCTTTGCAGGATATAAGAAACACTTTGAAGGGGGTAAACCCGGGAAGATGCTAGCAAAGGTGGTACAAAGTCAAGAACATAACCCAGGGATAAATACAATCAGGACCAGTACCGGGAACTTGACAAGTGATAAATTAGAGATACGGAGGGAATTTGTTAAATTCTTTTCGGATTTATATGCATCTAGTCTATCCCAGGGAGCAGATAATGTAAAGGAATATCTAGAGGGGATCGAATTACCGCAGTTATCACCACTGGAAAAAGAAAAACTAGACGAACAGATCACGGAGAGGGAACTTAATGAAGCACTTAGTGCAATATCAGGTAATACTGCCACGGGATCGGATGGGATACCATTTGAGACATACCATGGGGGGGGGTAAGGTATTGTTACCCATCCTCCTGGAGGTCTTGAACTTTTCACTGAAGGAAGGAGGACTTCCGGTCTCTATGAGAGAAGCCATAATCACTCTGATCCCGAAGAAAAACAAAATAGACACAGAGGTTGAGTCATACCGCCCTATATCCCTAATAAATACCGATGTTAAGCTATATGCTAAAGTTTTGGCAATTAGATTAAAATCGGTTGTGGGGGGGCTTATACACACAGATCAATCG